>NC_141777.1:31759891-32059891 GCF_054643075.1 Acanthaster planci
CTTCAAGAAGAAACAAGGTCTCACTTTGTGCATGGTAATTACACACAACCCCACATTGTAGTTGTGGAGACCACACTATTTAGTGGAGACATTGGAGACGCTAAATTCTTGACAATCTTGTTCAATTTCACAAAAGACGACACTTGTTTCCAGATTGGGACACCGGCTAGGGAAAATGAAGACTGACAAGCTATTTGTTGATTTATGAAATAAGCTACTTGTGGATTTATACAGTATGTGGGAGATGTCTGCTACTTGCTTTATTTTGAGTTTTCAAAATTCATCATCATCCGGTTTCTGTTTTTGACTTTTACTTTAATAGTTCAATGCATTTTGAATATTAAACAGGGTTCCACTGCCCGTCTGCACCACGTGTTTGTATCTATCATCTAGCTACAATAGTGACTTGAACTTAAAAGGTGGTATCCTGGTATTCTGTGACTTCTCAAATGATGCACTGCTCCAAAGATGTAAAGCAAATCAGGTACTTTTCATGGAGGTACTAGCTAGGCATGTAAAATTGGTAGATTTGAGAGAGACTGAAAGTACCCTCCAGTTCTTATCAGAAACATACAAAAGAGGTATTTTGCATGGTATTACTGCAAACCTATACACCTGCAAACACCTGCTGTGTTTCACTGCTTGACATTTTCACAAGCTTGAATGTTAACAAGGACTGTGTATGCATTTTATTTGGTGTCATTTCTCTTCCACAGGTTACATTGTGCATTTTGGTTTTCAAGATACTTACCCTTCTTGAGAGCAGCATTCAGGATCTCTTGCAGCTCCCATGCATCGACCTCCATGTCCTGTCAAACCAAATGCAATAGTCAAAATACAAAAAAAGAAGAAAGAATCAGTGGTCAGTCTGCAGAAGTGACGATAATGGCAACATATGGCTGTGACAATGACAGCCGGTGCCACAAAAGATGACAGAACCGATGTTGATGGAGATTCAAAATAAGGGGTCAGAGTCTGAGTGATGCTGGATTAAGATTGAATTTGGAGAAGAAATTTAGGAATCAATAAAACCTGCAAAACTTTCCAAAGTACACAGAAGCAAGGTAAACAGCAACAGGAATTACTTTTCATTTGCGAGTAGTGGTTTTTAAATATACATTGTTTGCAGAAGCATTTATCGTATCTTACATCGCCGGTGATCTTTTTGAAGAAGTCAAGGAATTTAGTTTTCATAGCATCTTCAGCGGCAATGGTCTCGGCACTCTTTTTCTCTGGCTGTTGGCAAAAGCACACAAGAATTACAAGATGAGTGGCAGGTGATATAATGACTGGAATAGCCATGTTGTATGCATGCGGCCATCTTAGATGGTAAGAAAGGCTGGTGCCGACGGTCAACCGACTAGCATTGTTATGAACATCCTGCAGGTTACATGACTAAAACCTCACTGCAATATTTCTCCTCATGCCATGACATCGGTATTATCAATGTAAACACCAATCTGTATTCTAGAGTCATTTTCAATCACGTACTGTACATGTCACTTTGATGTTTGAACACATTCTTGTACTCGCATGTATAATTATTCCCCATTAATTTTTCCACACAGTTTTCCCACATTGTCAGTGGCTCTCAGTCACAGAATAATACTCACTGATACTTGATTTTAATGCCATTTGAAGAATGTGAACCATGCATGACGAAGTAATAATTTGTTGAGTTAGTAAGATTACCAATATGATTATCCCTACCACACTGGTGAGGTGGCTAGTGATTTAACACAAATGAATTTTATCATGGCGGTGGGATATTTGGAGTGTCCACAAAATGTTGATTGTTGGTATGTACATTGGGACTGTTCCATACATGTACATGTACTTATGATAGTTTCTATGTGACAATAAAATCGAATTGCCTATGAAATAATGCTGGTGGTTCCCGCTCACGTGTGAAATATGAAAGACACATTCAATAATGACCTTGAGACAGTTGTTGATTTACATGTATTCTGTATTAGTGAAAGGAATGTTCACCATTGGACATACAGTATTGATGTTACACATTTGTTTATGCAGCAAAGCCTGGATTGGTTTCAATTTCACAGAATTCATATTACATATTTGCACTGCAAAGACTGGTGAAGCTGCGTTGGCAGCTCTTACACAGTCAGTCACTCAACCGTACAGTAACATGCAATTCAGACAGAAAAGAGGAAATACCTCAATGCATTAGATTTTGTTTATTTTTTTTTCAACTTGTGCATTTGGTGTCTGGTACATGAGACGTGGAAGAGAAGGAAATTGTGTGATCTGTGGAAAAACTTGCATGTCTGATACACGTATCAACATCACCATCTGAGCATGCAACCATCACAAAGGACTGACGATTTTTTAGATGACGATGAGAATGTAATGGGCCCTGATCCTTGTTCTTTTGGATGCTATCAAAATATTGACTGATCAGAATTTCAAATATTTCGTTGGCTAGCACAAAAAAAATCACATTTATATTCAACATGCTTTTATAGTATCACATACAAAAAATGCACTCTGTTAAGCTAATCTATTTCCAGGTGGGTTTAGTATTAGTTCAAAATTGCATTTCTCGAATGTTTCATGTCTTTTATTTTGTGTTTTGTTTTAAATGGTTCACGCTGAGGCTCTTCTGCCAACCCTCTCTACGATGTCAAGAAAAAAATCTTGGATGTTTCACTAGTAAAGTGAAATGTTTAAAAAAAACAACTGCAGGCAAGCATCAAGTCCTTTTGAACTGAAATGCAATGAAGACATTAATAGCAAATTTGTCAGTATAAATGCTTTCTTTTGAATCTTTTGTATCTCCTTTCTTGCCCATAAAATCTCTGAAATCAGAAAAATGCTTGATGAATCACATGACAAGATTGTAAGTCAACGAGCCTGAGCTCATGGACAGAAAGAGAAAAAGTAACTGTTTGGGGTTTTGAGAAGTACAGAAACGGCTGTCTGTTGTTTTTCTAGAGATTCACTTTTCTGATGAACTTCATTATCAGCCAAACCAAACCTTTTCTTGTTTGGCTTGTTTCTGAAACTCCATCATTTTCTCACTGTGGTCACTTCAAGACTCGTTTTGTAACATAAAATCCAAAATGCTCGAACACAAAGGAACTGTTAGTAATCAGGGCTCCTGAGCATTTCCGATAAAAATATGATACTAAATTTCTTTTTTTTTAAAAGAATTACCAGGACTTTGGATTCAATACAGCATTTCACATTTTATCTTTCTTTAATTTCATTTTTCTCTTTCTCAAATGAAAGGGACCTTTGTTTCAAAATATAGCCAACAAGTTCACAGTTTGCACAGCCTTATCAAGTTAAATTTGTCAGACCACAAGCAATGTATTTTTAAAACAAATGCTCCGATCTTCTCCACAACTTTTAGAGATTCATTTTGGAATACTAGAGCATTACTGACCATATTTTCTGCAAGCAATGCACATGAACATTAAGAACAAATGCTTTTCTGAAAAACAGCGGGTATATGCCCATATTTTTTTCCACAACTTCTTTCTGTTGGGCATCTGGAAGTGATTTTTGGGGGGCTTAGTAATGCTAGGAGCCTTGAAATCTGTTAGTGACAAGGCAAAGAGAAAGACAGAAAGAAAGAGTAGAAACCCCTGGAGGAGAAGCTGATTGGAGAGAGGAGACTTGAGTGACAGAGATCTGAAATAAATGTTGAATGCAAGCATACATACATCTGTCTTAATTCCAAGGCCAATGAAATACAAAATTGTGTTTCTGAATACACATCCCACCAAATCAGGACAGAAGTTAAATTAAACATTGATACACTGTCCAGACAGATGCATCAAATTGCTTGACATAAGCTGTGACTTGAGAATTGAATCCACGGTGGTGGAAAAGGTCTAAAATGGTAGGCTTGGAATGTACAAGAAACACAACTTGCTGTATTTTCCAACCAAGGCCGAAGCATTCGGCAGTATCAGATGTGGATGTCCAATATGCTAAGGTGCAGATGAGAACCAAATAACCCCAACAGTTTGTAGAATTGTGCAGAACCCAAGTAACTCAAGGCGTGGTGGTGGATTCAAGTTACCACATGCAAAACAAAATATCTTCTGTTTCTTTTGGTTTTGCTTTGCTAAAGCTGAGATTGGGATTGAGAAAAGAACTCTATGTAATATCAAACCCTCTTTCCTTATAAAGCACCAACTGCAAAATACCCTTCACTTGGATACACGAATATATCCAACTGATATGCATGGTTTCAAAGATGCAAGGCAAAGTCTCCTCGTTTGGTTTCAGATCAGCTTCAGAATGACGACATGAATAGATGTACATGTATGCACAAAGAACGGATAAATGCCAGGCTGTAAGGAAGACACCAGGTCCATGTTTGACAATGCATGAATAATGCATGATTCCATATCTGCATATCAAATCCTCCTGACACCGTTTACCTTGGAAGCAGCCCTGGCAGATGGCCCCTGTCATGGAGCAGTAACAGGTGTGGAATATCACAAGACAAATGTCTGGTTAAAATCATTGCAGGAGCAGACGGAAGTGAGATCGCATGATCTGTAACCCATTATCATGTGATTTACAAGGTGGCATCTGGTAATACGCAGTTCACTGTGCTTCTACAAGTACTTTACTACAATAGTTGGGCCATAAAAAAACAGCACAATAGCTTGCATGGCCATTTGCTTTCATAAATTATATTCATATGTTATTTTATCTTTTTCCTAACTATGTGAAGCATAGCTGAGTAAAAACATTACAAGATGATTTGATATGCACAGAATGCATTCACAACAAATGTTCAGGTTCACAAGGAATTGAGTTCAAATCAACGGAAATCCCCCTTTCAGGATAGTTCTCGATGAAGTCTGACACAACATAATTGGAAATTCATTGTCAATGCAGAGGTCAGTAACTTAATAGGTTTGCTAGTAGTTCCACCCTAAATAAGGCTGAATTATTCCCTTACCATTGATTCCATTCTACATTGCTGCATCAGAGAACATCTTGAATGTTGTGACTCTTTCAAACAATGTATTCACATAAACACAAGGTCAGAATTTGACTGTGAACACGACATGGCCCCCTCCCCCCTGAAAAATTATTCATGAACAGATTACTTACCTCCCTGGGAATGTCCACAATTCCTGTCTTCTCATCCAAAGTTCTGTTGGGTCAAACAAATTATTGTTTACAGTTCAAATTTCCCTTTTCTTCTGGTTTTTTTTGGCGGGCAAGGATACACTGTTGATTTCAGCACAGTTACAATGTAGTGTAAAACATTTGGCCAGGCGATATAATGGGATCACATGGGATCTACATGCAGAAAAATCTGGTCAACTCCTGCCCAATGCCCACACCGTATATTTTTATCTGTCTGAAGATAACACTCAGATTAAGAAATGTCTAACTCCATTTCCCCTGGCAGGATGAAGGAAGAAACATACTTGTATCTGCTACACTTAAGCTCTCAAGCCTATCATGAAAAGAGGGAAGCTTGTTTAAATTATGAGAGCAGATACAGAGGCAAGGTACGTGCATGGCACACTTTTTGAAGAAAAAAAAAGAAGAAAAACTTGCACAATTCCTGGCAAAATTCAATACTAGTCAACAAAATGAAAGACTCGTTACAGATCCAATGAGTGAGTAACGTCATTATGCTCAGCACTTACACAGAGGAGCTGTCCTTCAAGCTGTAGATACGCAGCAGGAAGTCCCCGTCCTGGTTGGGTTCAAAGGTCGAGGGGACGATGCAGTAGCGACCTGGGGGCAACTTGAAGCGGCCCATGATCTCTCGCGTGTTGATGAAAGTGGGTGACCGAGCCTTGGAGGCATTGTACAGGAAGAAATCCTTGGGCAGCTTGGACACTTTGTCATCCTTGTACTGTACGGGCAAAAACGGTTGATAACAAATAAGCGTGTGGGTGAATGCACTATGAAACACAGTGTATGTGAGCATGCTCAAGACACGACCGTACTTACGATGAGTCAATTTCTTCAGTCCCATCACAAACGAGGAAACTGACAAAACACAAGGTGGGTTAGGCCAAGAATATAGATGAGACAAGCTTTTCTTCAACCTGGCAGTGTCAAACAGCAGTTAATAGCATCTTTATTACGAGTATGATAATTGGGACACACTTTTACAGTTGCTTTAATCCCTGGAAATCCAAAAGGAACGTGATGTAATCATCTAGAAGCATTTATCTGCCTGTGCCCAGTGGCCGTGCCCAGTGGCCATGCCCAGTGGCTGTGCCCAGTGGCCGCGCCTAGTGGCTGTGCCCAGTGCTGCTGGAGTTTTTTATCATAAAGGAAAGACAATGTGGTAGGTTTCATGCAGTTTCCTCATCGCCCAGTTCAACTCCAAATCCTGTATATCAATATTCAAAGACTGTATTCAAAGTCAAACATTTTGTTGGGCACAGCAAACAATGCTAATGATGTATTCCTCAGACATGAAGTGCAGATATAACAACGCAGCCCATGGTATGACTTACGGATGAGTGCAACTTCGGCATGCATGCCGTTCTTTCCGGTGCTCATGGTGCAAGAAGAATAAATGTGAGGCAGAAAAGTCTCTTCTGAGCGTATCTCTTGCATCTTTGTGATGTCTGAGAAACATTCCACTAGAGCATATCAATTTTTTTGAATGATGTTGGTCTTGAACAATTTTTTGAAAGAAATATACCCCAATAGAAAATGAATTTTTAAGTAGTATCGTTCGTTCTTGATGTTACACTTAAGTTTCCCCAAAATAGCAGGCTATAGCAATAGTTTTAGCAAATTGCACTTGTAGAAAGACAGTATGTAAGTTTTTGTCACTGACTTGCAGCACCAGCAGAAGTGTAGCACGAGATAAACAAGTTGGGAGATCAACGACATGTTGCCAATAATTGTCCCTAAGTTAGAGTGCATGAGATTGGTGAACTTGTCCAGCCAAATAGGCTGAGACACTACACAAATGTGTAACACGGAAAAATGGCAAGGAAGGGGATTACTACAAGTATAAATAAAACCACAAACTACTCAGGGATCTTTAGGGAAAAGTCACAGGACACTGGTGCCCAAAGCATGTCTCTGGCACTGGTATAAAAATAATATATAATAATAATATCCGGCCCTGAAGTTCTTTGAGTTGGCTCGATCACCGTCACAGTTTCTTCACCAAGTCAGCAGATTATTTGTGTTTGAGAGTGTGGAATCAATTTTGTCGACTCCAGCACGGATTTGCCCTAGGCACTGTCGATACCGTATTTTTGCTGATACCGATAAATCTTTTTTTAAAAATATTGATATTATCAATATAAAAAATTTTATTCATTTTAATTTTCAAGGTATTATACCGGGTAACAGGCGTGAACTGCTGGTAAATTGTTCTAAGGGTACACCACTACACAATATAAGTGTGATCCAATTCACTTTGGCGACATGTTCTAGTGCCTGTATTGCGTGCTTTGCCTATATGGGATGGGATACACACTGCCGTGCATAGTGATATCATCAGCACATGGTGCTAGTCTACGTACATTTGGTTAGCAAATAATTCTATTTTTTGGAGGTTATTTTCGTGGCAAAGTGAGTGTGAGACTGAGATAGGTGACTGAGTTTATTCTTCAAATGTCTCGGTATAAGCCGCCTGGAGTATGAGCTACAGGGCCATTTTTCACTCAGCGTGAGAACCAAAGTCAGCCGTACATGTAGCTTATCAAAAATTATGGTAATACTTTCGTATTTTTTAATAAAGTTCGAGATTTCAATAGTTTTGATATTTCTCCAAAACCCAATATTTTTGATATATCAATATTACCAAATAACTAACACTGGCGATATCGATGTAAACCCATATCGATAATATCGATATATCGACAATGTTTAATTTGCCCCACCTTATCCTGCAGACACAAACACTAGCTCATCTGATACGCATACTAGTTTTCACTAGATGCCGGGACTATTGAGAAAAGAATTTGTCTAGACTTCTAGGATCTTGACTACTGTAGAATGTGGCTAGTGAACCAGTAATAAGGTTGAATCCTGCTGTAACATCAGCGGAATACAGGATTTGGCAAAACAGAACATACCCATTCTTGAAACGGGAAATCATTGGCTCCACATCTAACCCCCCCCCGGTCAAAAGCAACTCCAGAGACTGGTTCCTCACCTCGTAGATGGCAAATCCAATGGTCAGGTTGCCAACCCCCATCTTCATCTGCTTGCGCCTGTGCTTTTGCATCAGTCCAATCATAACAGTGCAGCCCTTCTGTTTGGCGGCAGGACTGTCATCGTCATCGTCATCATCGTCGTCATCGTCAATTTCACTGAGTTTCATCTCAATCTGGGGGTTGACCCAGAAGGTGTCTGCTCGGGTGTGGGTCACGGGGGAGGGGGGGGGGAAGAAATTCAGAACGTTATTTTAGAGAGAATGTGCAACAGATCCACATCATCTTTACAATTTGTGAGCGCCAGGATTACAGTAGCCATAACGCTGAACCAAAGTTATTCAACAATGTTGCTACTGTCAATTTCAGTGCACACACTAGAGACACCTTCTCCCATACAGCAAAATGGTAAACACATTCAGGCAAGCTGAAGAAGGACAGCTTGTCACCTCACACAGTACTACAGCATTTCATTAAATGCAATTCCCCAGGGTCTTTCAGTTAGAAACCTTGAAGGTTACTCAATACTCCAACATCTTCCATTGTGTAGGAACTCAATGCAGGTTAACTTTCAAGGATCATTGTGCTCTGTCTAAAGAATACTCCTCAATTATGTCAAGAAGTCCATAAAGAACCTCTCAGTAGATGTTGAAGAATCTGAGAAGGTCAAATTGAATAGATGTTGTTGGCTCAACATACAAAGGCAGTGCAGGGGTACTCCATACCTGGGAAGTTACGGCAGCCACCTGCTGAAGTGTGTTTCTGCCAGCGGCCATCAATCTCGTTGGTCACCCACTTCTTGGACTTCCTCTTCCCACCTGGGGCCTTGGTAGGATCCAGATGGCAGATATCCACGCGATTGTACTCACGAATGAAATCGGTGTACTCCATCCTGACGGGAAGACAATCAAAATCAGTGAATTATTTCAGCCAAAAAAATATAGACTGAATGACCAACTCTTTCAACTTGGGAGATACATGTACCACTAACTCAATTACTCTATAGACCCGATGATGCATATGGGATCATACAATACCTCAATAACTTCTGAGATTGTATCAATAGCTGTGCAAGATATTTCTACCTTTGCAGTAGTCCAAATCGAAGGTATGCACAAATAGTAGCACCAAAAACCTTCCCACACATTTGGGTAGGCTTTTTCGGGGACTATAAAGACATTGGCGTTTATACAGGGGTCTTTCTTAGATTCTCTAGTCCAATGAAAGGTAGTGTGGTTATGTTCAGAATAAGCCGTTGTTTACTCTATCTTTGAAGGGGTGATCAGATGTTTTCTACAAATTTGGGTGTTTTGTTTTTGTCAAAATTAGGATCCAAATGGAGTAAGGTAGATTTTGGTACTGTGGTGTTTACACATCACATTTACTGTACCATTGCAATATATAACCCCTATTGCTGAATGTATCAGTATAAGACAGAAAAGGGAGAAAACAAAGGAGACATATTCCACTTACCAAAATTCACCGTCATCTTCAGTCACCAGGCCAAGTCTCCTGCGCTCGCTGTCTGGAATGCTCCTCCATTCAGAGGAGCTGCAACACAGAATGAGTGATAAAACAAGCCACAGCTTAGCAAACACTGACTAGTGCTAACCCATCCCACAGCTAATACAGTACCTAGGATAACCTTATGAGCCTGTCTAATCAGAGCATAACATCAAAGTGCAGCACAAACCCCCAGCTAATATTGGATCCCACTTTTTGATCAATAATCAAAGGGCTTAAATTGGCCAAATGGCAAAGCGAACAGGTGCAAGGATGGGTACACTATTGATCTCTAGTTTTATAAGGCCATTAGGAAATAACGTTAGTGAGAAGGTACGATCTGCAGTATTCAGTTTGTTTCCTTGTCAGAAGTAACAACATCCAAAACTATTTCAAATTCAAAATTTCAAATTCAAATTTATCCTGCAGAAAATTTGCATTACTGACATAGATTTCGGCTCTTTAAACAAAGTACATATTAACACAGGATACAGGCATCCATAAACAATGAATGAATAATAAATACAGTTTAACAAAAAACTGTGGATGTGTAATACATTATCACTTATCCGCTGCTATTACTCTAATTCATTTCATTTAGAACCAAGAGATCTGGAATAAGTTCTCAATCATTTGTCTGATGGAGAATGATACGAAGGAGTTTGCATATCAAGATGATCTAGCTTTAAATCATTTCCATCGTCTTCCGCTTCTAAGTTTAATATAATTGTGATTCAGAGGATGGGACACGTTGTCTATGATACATGTAGATTGAGCTTTTACAAGTACTCGGTCTGTAATACTTCATCTAGATCAATATTGTGGTTCATAATCTTACAAGCTTGCTTTTAACTTTTAAATTTACATGCAACTGAGTAAAACTCAAAATGCAGTCCTTCCTACCACACTGAAATGACAACCAGATTCTCCAAGTGAACTCAGGAACTCTTTTTTGGACTTACTTGTCACTCCAGCGGCCATTCCACTCTTTCTGCCCCCAGGGATTACGGATGCGGATGAGACGTACTGGCTTGGTGGAGCCATATCCAGGAATCGCCACCTTCAAACATGTGTGAAGAGCAAAATTCACGATGTTCTTGCATACTTATAGAGGAAATCAAGTAAGGATGAGACCAGTAATCTTCACTCTGTGCCGTGATTAGAGCTTTAGTCATTTAACTTTACGGTCTCTGTACCTTTTCTCAAATAATCACACAAGTTCATGTTCTGGTATTTTTGTATTCAAACATGAATGCATGAATTTCAGCTCAAGAGTCACTCCAGATTTTCCTTCCATTTTCCACACGATAAGACTTTTTTCCTTGTCCCCCATTTCAAAGCTGGGAATTCAGGGAGAACGATACTGTGCCATTGGCCAGGATCCCAAGTCAAAAAGAAAAAGGTAATGAGGTGCATGTGTGTGAATCCACTGCCTTACCCTTCTGACATCTGTGATGGTGTATGCATGGCCCTTGATCAGTCCATTATCAAGTTTGGCCTCGATCTCGTTCGGGTTGGCGTCAATGGAGCAGCCCATCTGGGAGTCATGGTTGTAGGCATCAAACATGATCTTGAACAGGTTCTTAGGGGCTTTCTTCAGGTCATGAGACTCGGAAAACCCACCGGTGAAGTCCTCCATGGCCTCCAAAGTGTTGCCGCCTTTCAGGGCCTCGTAGCTGCTGTGTAATCTGCAGAAGGAAAATAAAACAACAGGTGGTACATCACAGAAGGTGAACTCTGGAATCAGGTAGATACTCAGAGATGGGGTCTGGACAGAAATGGAATTGCTAAAACTAGTGTGCTAGTCACAGGTAGACAAACAAATGTACAAGCAAAAGTTTAAATACTATGACCTTTCACGGGTGTAAATAAAGACCATTTAATAAAGGGTGGGTGATCCTCCCCTCAAAAGCCTGTGACCTCACTGGCTCAGGCCTTTCACCCCATGTACTGCTCCGCACAGAACCTGAAGAGAAGTACTGCACTGGTGATTGTTGACTACATGTACATGTACATCTATGTTCAAGCAGTTCACACAAGATTTCTGCCTGTATGTGAATATATGACGGGGAGTCCTTTGAATGCCTCTGGTAGAGAACGAGGACAGCTTAAATCCTGCATGCCAGGTCCTACTTAGTTAACTCTCTAACGAGAGTTAGAGAGGAATACAGAGAAAATTATTTCAGCACAGGTACAACCAGGGGTACTGCAGCCCTTATCCTATGCACTTTCATTTCCCTTTGCTAGGAAAGGGAGGGGATGTAAATTTTACCCAAATCCTACCGATGAGACTTACTTGGCATAAGCCTTCTCCAGCAGAGCACTCCAGAACTCATTCTTCTCACTGGAGTGGACGAAGACCAACTGTCCATTGTAGGTGGGCAGGCGGTCGTCCACCACCACCTCCTGCCACTTGCCGTACTGCCAGAAGTAGAAACGGAAGGCCCCGCAGTAATTGCGGCCAAAGTCCTGGTCATCCTCTGGGCAGACTTTCTTCAGGAGGTAGTCGTCCAGGGACAGTGAGGCCAGAGCGGCCAGAAACCAGCAGTCACCTGGGTGGGATTTGCAGATACATGTACTGGGACGTGAATGGACTCTGCCAAGTTGGCTGGGATTGTGATAGCATGATGGCATATGTAGAGCCAATGATTTTCCGCGATCGCGGAAAATGGAGGGAATTCGCGGAATCAACGCTTTGAAACGGAATCCACTGCTCGAAACAGAAATTGCAAAATTTCCCTCTAAGAATGGCTTAAAAAAGAAAGGAAAACTTTCGGCAAAGTACTAAAAAAAAAGGGTAAATGCGTACCAAACTCTTTTCAAATGCTTGCTTTTAATGAACAAATTACGCTGGATGCTGAATTGCACCACTCTACCACATGATTGGGTCGTCCGCACCACGCCGGTCCCGATACTTGCAAGCGCTACAGAGGGCGTGAGCCTCAAGCATGCAGTGGCAGCCGGCCCAGCGCAGCGGTGCGGTACGGTACATTGTGTGTACACACATTGGCCGTTCACACGCGCACCGTACTAGCAATGAGATCAAGGCGCAAACAAGTTCTTACTCACACATATGACTGTTGCACACGTGGGGAATTTAGTCTTTAAATCTGCATGGACACCTTGAGACGGGGCTAGTACCTCATGGCGAAACAATGAAACCGCGGCAGCAAAACGGAAGACTAATTACATACACGTATTTCTTGAATTGAACGAAACTTAGAAAGCTTGGTGAACCACAGTTGAATGGGCCCTTGGAAGAGTTCAATAAAGAGTGAAGTTTTCCTGCAATTGCAAGGGGACTTACAGCCTTGATAGAAACAACTTCACCAAATCTGTATGTACATGTATCTCAAAGGCCAGTTCTCTCCATAAATTCTTACGCTTTTGCACGGAGGGGGTTTAAACTTATGGTAACTGATCTTAAGAAGCCTTACGAATTTTTGAGGCTACTTTTTGGAATGATATATGGGACTTTTTATCCCATTCAGTGGAAAATTTGTCCAAAGGGTTTTAACTGCAATTTGGTTGGCAAAGAGATGGAACGCAAAATGCCTTTTTGTCTATAAAGTTAAGAAGAAAAAAACCAAACTGATTTCTGCATATTATGATGCAAATGAAGATTTCTTACCAAGCTGTCCCTGTTCAATGTCAAACCGACTGGCCCCTCCCACAAACAACTTGGGGTCTTGGCAGAGTTCCTGTTGAGTGTGGAGAGATCAAGGGTTATTTCCTGGTCATTACTGGAGTGACACCACATTTATGCACATGATCCTATAAACTTAAGGTGCGCTTGCAGTTTTAGAGAAGTCATAATACACGTACATTTCACTTTTTATAGATTCTCCTTTTTCTAAATGCTTTCCCATTACTAATATAAACTTTAATCGTCATGCAGCCAGCTACATGTACAGTACATGTACCTGTGGTGCATGTACATGTACAGTTTACCTTTCACACACTGCGCCATACAACCATAAAGGCAACAACTAATCAAATTTTGTTTGTGTTCTTACTGGTCACTGAAAAAAGGGTGGAAATGCTTACCGGTACCTTTTCTTCATTTGTAAAAAATTTGGAGTTTCATTCAATTTTAACATTCATCAATGCATTTTAATGTTATCTGATAATGAGTAATTTTAAGTTAAAATATAGGACAATTTCTGCAATAACAATATACCTTGTATACAAATACATACGTGTACAAACAGCAACTAATCATTAACCATATGCTTCTAAGCATAAAGGAAAGTTTTTAAAACCACTCTTTCATTCTAAGAAATACTGATATACTGTGATTGGATGATGATTACATGTAAATTAATTTTGTTCTCCAATGCTCAGGCAATTTGGACAGATGAAGTCCTGCCAGAGGCACTACCAACAATCTCAGCCAGATGATTAAAACTCCCGTGTACAGTACATGTACATGTAGGAATGAACGAACTGAGCCGCATTCCATTCCATAGCCATTTTTGGAGTGTCATCTTATAGAAAGGTATCCTGTTCACTCGTCAAGGCAAGGCAAGGCGTGCATCCTGGGTTGATGACAGTAGGCCTAAGCCTGTGGATTCTTTGCATGATAGCAAACATGTAGAGCAGCTGCATGGAACAATTATTAGCACTGATTACTCACTGTGACAGGAAGCCTGTGTACTGATACAATACTTCACTCCACATTGGATGGATAGGCTTTATGTACTGTACATGTATAAGTATCAGTACATACATACATGTACATACATATGCAGCTCTTGCTGAAAATGGATGGATTATGAGGTAAATTAGAACCAACGGAATTTCATACAGTACAGTACATGTACATGTATGAAAAGTGTATACGCAGACATGTACTGGTACACCTGTGTAGCTCTTGTCAAAAGTTAGTGGATTATACAGTGTTGTAAATGACAGGTTTTCATGTACCGGTATGTACACATCCTCAAAAAATTCAGATTTGACTAGTCGTAATTGAAAATTTGACTGCCGGCACACAGCACAACCATTCCTTCAAATTCCATTGGGCAGTTTTGGAGGATTTTGGAGGATTGAGGCTGCATGGCAAAATTGCATTCCTAATTGCAAAGGATGCACTGCTCAAGGTTGTGGGTTGGACCTTGTGTTGTTTATGTTCAGCTATGCATAAAGTCATACCTACATGTACATTATATTATTATGTGAAATCTTCAATATTGCTCCGGGATACCATTCACTCTGCCTTAACATAGCGTGAGGAATTGTCGGATGATTTTGAAGGATTAAGGTACATGTAGTGGGCACCCCTCAGCAGAGCATTTTCAAGAAATATCAGAGGATTTTGAAAGATTAAGGTTGTATCCTATGAAAAGGACCTAGGGTTATTTAAATCATTTATTTTCATGCGTAAAATTTGGACTTTCAAAAAGGTAAATACATGTACATGTATAACAGCAAACTACTGATACAGCCAAATGCAGCAAAAGCTTTACACGGTTTGAACAGTATCGGTATTTGATATTTCTTACTGTGCATGTGTACATGTATGTGGACTTGTGTAAGTAAGGAATATACTTAGCTACTGGTATTTTACCAACATTATGTTGTGTCTCGGAGGATTGATCGAAATAATTAACATGCTGAAGTCCTGCATGGTCAGTGGATGTTCTTGGAATTGCCTTAAAACTCCAAAGTTAATTTTCTGAGGTTTCCAAAAAGGGGTTTGAAGACATGCAGAAAGTGGGTCCACTTTGTCAAACACATCAAACGCAGTCAGATTTCAAGTTGACCAAGTGGTCTTTGATCATGGTGCAGTGAACATTCAATTACAGAAAATTGTGCTGATGAATCAGCCATACATCTACTGAAGACTCAGTTGGGTTTGAAATCTAATCTCACTTTCAACTGAAGGAAGGCTTTGTCCCAATATTGTTGCAAATGTTCTGACTTCTAGTTCGACATGGCAGCGAGACGGCAGCAATCTGGCATGTCCGGAGAAGTGTTTCGGAAAAGAGACAGGGCTAGGGTGGGATGGGTTACTCTATAATCACTGTACAGGTATTGAGAAATTGTTTCTTCAAAGGTCTTTAGAGCACTTTGTTTATGAATAAACTGAATACTGTCTGCGTGGGATTTACTCTGTGACCGTGAGCCATCTCCTTCCACTGCGACGGGGGGCCTCAGGATCAAAGAGGTATGGCTCTTCGCCACGAATGATCGGTTCCTCAGCATTCCCTTCGTTGTCTGACTGGGAGTCGGGCGAGTCATCATCAAAAGTTGAGGCCAGTGAAATGCCTTGGAAATCCTCATTGTTAAGTTCCTATGAATACTCTCTTGATTCTCTCCAAATATTGTCAGATTCTGCCATAATTAATTTCCGATCCGGACGTACATGGATCTCAAGAAGAGTGTGGCTTAGGCTGGAATGTATTGTATGTATATACAGGATGCAAAGATGCATAATTCCCATGTGTATATACTCCCTCATTCAACAAGCAAGGGGTCGACTTGCAAAATGAAACAAACTGTCGTATCTATATCTATAAACAAATCCTCACTGCAGATTATCAATTCATGGATACCAGACTAAGTTCTTTTCCTGCTATTCCGTCCCGTGTGAAAAAATTGTGGCAGGTCCTGCATGTGTGCGTGACTTGTGCTTGTGCGTGTTTGGGCTGCCTTCATTTCTGTACTCCCCTCAACTGTATTAACAAACGGCTGACCTTTACGTTTTTCAGAATTTTGCGTCTTGGTGCGCATTAAAAAAACCCTTAAAAAAAGTTTTTTAGTTGATTGTAAAGACAAACTTTGCACTTGGTTTGGACACTTCCATATTTATTTAAACAGGTAAAATTCAGAGAAAACATATTTTATTTGGAGGTTCACTGTACATGTACTCTTCAAATCAGTCATGTCAAGCCATCAGTAGTGCTACATGTAACTGCAGCTTTCAAAGATACTGTCCTACATGGCTGCTAATTTTTGTACAAAAAAATGGGGGGGGGACAAATTGATTTTTCTGTTGACTGTAACTAGTTTAAGGCTACAAGTACCAGTACTATGGTATGGGTAGGTTGGTTGTTCACAATTGTTTACAATGGATTGAAAACTCCAACCATGGTGAGTGAAATTGGCCCAAAACTCACACCGTCTGTGAGCTTTAAGTCATAACACTGCACACTGTAAACTTTGTCCAAGCAAAGTAAGTACAAGTAAAAGTACATGTACATCCAACATACAGGCAGTGCTTACATGTACATACATGTACATGTACTGCTACAATACGTAACTGAAGTTTATATTATTATCATCACACATTTGTAAATACATGTACTTAAACAGAGTTAAGCCATTGCAATTGGTTGACAGCCCCTCATATACATACATGTGCCATAGCTGGTCATACATGTACATGTACTATATACACATGTACGTGTACTTATGGTAGATAAAGCACAATCCGCCTGCCCCCTCATGCAGAATGCACCACACATGTATGCACATATTACACATGTAAGGAGACGGTTTGTAAATAATACTGACAACATACCTGGTATACGTACATGTTTGAGAACCATAATATGGCTAGAGGGGTATTTTGAAAAATCAAATAAAATCATTGAAAAAATCATTGGAAATTTATCATTTTTCAGACTTGTTTTGATTTTGTGACCAAAAAGGTATTTATGAATGTGAAATGGGAATAAATTCATGAATGAGCTTGACCGGTCTCAAACATCATTTGAGGCCAGCTCAGGAGAATGGACATTTACAATGTACCGTACAGTAAGACCGGCCAAGCATGTACATGTATTTATTCCCTATTTATAATTGCATGTGTGCACTTCTGATGTTTCCTGCATAAACACTGATAAAAGCGCATATATACATGTACCTGCAAGTTGCAAAAAACGACTAGTACCAGTAGCTGAAAAACATTGCATTCCTTTTTGCTAGTAACGCCCACTCACTTTTTTTGATCAACCAGTCAGCAAGTCACCTTGGTCTCTACTGCTAACACCCACTCACTCTTTCAAAGGCATATTACAGTTGCACATAAAGAAAGCCAAACATATCTGATGCGAGCCTGTTGAACACTATTAATGAAAGGACCAACTGCCAGGCATGCCTGGCAGCATTCAATGGGCAAATCCCAATGCACATGTACTGTACATACACTGTACAGAGACTAGGCCGATGAAAGTTGATTTAGTGTTTCTTGTCAGGGCTTTTTCAAAGTTAGATTTTTTTTTTCACTACCCCTTATTCATTACTTTCTGTCATGGAAAAAAATATCCTTTTCACATGCATTAAAAGTTATTGGCTGCCACACTGGGCTGACAAGGTACCAACAGGCATCCGGGCTCCAGATTTTTGTGTGTGCTGATTACTGCAAGGGATTGCCGGAACCTTACGCTTTTGATGTTGGGAGTTGGATTTTGATTTTGATGCGGAGCCTAAATCACATGCAGGCGCTGACGAGAAACAAATCTTATTTCAATAGCCCTAGAAAGAGGTGAACATATCAGTACATGTGAGTGTAATTTATAGGCCCACGTGTATTCTTGCTAGAAAAACACCTACCGGGTGCGTGTATTTCTTTGTACCTGTACAGAAGCAGTACAATGTAGCAATTGCTTTCATGTATGTAGTATGTCAATAAGTCATCTCCTGAACTTGAACACAGAGCAAACACAGTAGACTGTGGTATGAGACGATATCACCCAAGCAGGCCAAAGTTTTGTCAATGAGCAGGCGAAAGGCCTGTTTTACAATACAAATGTAATTAAGTGGTTTAAAGGAAAGGGTTTGAGTGGGTTACAATGTACAGGTACATGTACAGAACATGTATCAGTATCTGTTAAACCATGACAAGTGAATACTTTGAATAGAGTTAGCCAACGATGCAGGTCAATCAGAGATGTATCTTTGAGCAACAGCAGGAGTGTCAAACAATACAACCAGTATCAATATTTCAATTCCAAGAAATTTTTTTTCCAAAGGAAAGCTTTTTTGACTATTTTTTTCAAAGAAAAAGATAGACTACATGTAAATCATTTTGAGTATTTCTATAAATTAATGATTCACAAGATTCTTTTTAAGGGAACAAATCCCCAAATTATCTCTTAATGTTTCCTCTGAAACTGTTAAATAACAGTGCTCATGAAAATCATGATGTACAAAAAAAGTCAATTTATTAGAAAATGAAGTTACGAGAAAAACCTGTCTCCCTCATCCATTTTTATTTTCACCCCTGGAATATATGACGTGTGCAAAACGGTGCATGTACATGTACATGTACATGAACAATGTAATGTACCTGTACACTGTACCATAGATGTAATATGTACCTGGTACATGTATGTACATGTATGGTACATACACAGTTCACACATACATGTATAAGAAAGCTCATGAAGGAATGTAAAAACCGCCTACAGAGTTTGACCTGTGCAGTGCCATTTGTCAGGAGATTGGAGGAAAACTTGAGGAACACTGCCAGCATTGTGTTTCCAGTGGGTTTAATTTGGCATTCTAATAGCGCTACACTATTTGCAACATTGGCCATTCTTCCCACTACAATGTACATGTATGTACTCAACTAAGTGTAAATCGATTGATCTGCCTGACCTGGAAGAGGTCATAATGATAGAGTGGGGCGAGAACGCCCCCAGGGATTTTCCTGTCAACAATAGAGGAGAGTGTGGAAATTCAACAAGTTGGAACCCAGCCTTGGTGTTGTTTACAGATATGGGTACCTCAGTATTGGGAGCAAAATAAACATTTATAGATTTCCAATTTTCCAAATCAATGACAATTTCCTCTAGAAAAAAGAGGAAATCTAACAGCAGACCAACCAGTACATTTAGCTGTATCCAAACTCAGCCAACACTCCACTCCATTCCCTGATATGATTTTATTCTTGTGAGTGAATAACGGAACTCAAAAGGAAATTGTATAATTTTTTCTTTTAAAAAAACAAGCAAGTTGCATGTACATGCACCAGTAAGTATTGTACATGTACAAAGCACAATATGTAATGGAAAAGTTGCAATTTACACATACATGTATGAGTAATTTGAAAATTTCTTTGGCTACCTTACTCCTAGAAAACAGAATGTTAGTTTATGCCGGTACATGTACGGAGGCATACCAGTACATGTACATTGTTGTACATGTACATGAGCATGTACTGGTACATTTGCCAGGCTGATTTGGGTTTTCTCTGTGCACCCTTGTAATGAATCCAGTGGACTTCAACTAGAGAAAAGTGTGAGGTCTGCTGAATCTGACACAATTATCCATAGCTCAGACAAAAGGCCTTTTGTTCACTGCTCACATTCCCTGTTGGGTATGTTATAGGTTCATGAATTACGGTAGAACAAATTCTCAAGGCCAAAGTCCCTTGAATTCTTTTGTATTTCTCTCTTTTTTTCAGTTTTCTATCAAAAACACTTTGGCATGGTTATTGCTAGTCCCCACAACCTTGTTTACAACAAGAGTCAACTGTACACATACAGACATGTCTGTTTTGTTCTGTGCTTCCATTCTAACTTCAGGAGTACAAGCAATTTGGGTGATGGATAGCAAAAGCAACAGAAATCTGGACAGCTGGGCCACACAAGAATCAGTGTTCTCCAGAAAACAGAGTTAACAGGAGCTGTGTTGGCCTACAAAGTATTGCTTGTCTCCCACAATATTTAAAAAGAAGCCACCAAGCTTTAACAGTAGGCTGCCTGGCTTACATTTTGGATGCTATCGGTATACAGCGATGGAGCAATTTTCAAAGTGGGAGGGGGAAAGCTGTGAGACCATCAAGGATCAGCCATAACTGGTGATCCATTAAGCCCCAACCCAATATAGGACCTCCAAAAAGTGGGGGCCATGAGTCCCACCACCTTTGAAAAAGTGGGGGGGGGGGGAAAACCAGTGCCCCCCTTTCTGCTACCAGTGTGTACTGTACCGGTACATTAGCAAGAATGCAAGACAGCAATATAACGGTACATGTACAACTTTATCTTGATGAGAAAGGCTGTCTTCAAATGTCTTACATGTAACTCTCCAATTTGTACAGAGAAACAAATCTACCATATACTGTACTTCTACATGTACATGTATCTACACAGACATGACAGAAATGCACTAGACCTTAACTCCAAAAGGGCCCTGAACAGTACATGTAGCTGTGCCTCCCCTGCTTGACATTTACACCACCAAATTATGAATTGGATCTTGGAGAACACTGCCTGTAATGGTGTCCACTGAATCCAGCTCAACTTGTCAAGAGTGTTTATTGAACTTTATTTATCTTTTCCTTGAACCAAGGTGGAAACAATGCCGGCAAAACTGGAAAATATTTCACAATTGTTAAGCAAAGTGCAGTACACTTACTGTACATGTACAGGTATGCTAAAGGACCTTGACGTGCTATACTAATTCAATTTACAGGTTTTGCAAATCATCCTGTAAATATACATACCAGACATGATGTTAATTGAAAATGTCTAGTGCCTATATCAAAACGTCCTTTCTTGTACATGTACATGTATGCAGTACCTGTATCAAAAGGTACATGTACTTTTATTTTATGTACATATATGGTACATGTACATGCATGAATGCAATCCGTGTACTGCATACACATACATGTACATTACATCCTGCGCAAGACCACAGGTGGATGAAAGCCAAAACTTTATAAAGTGCATGTACATTATGTGACATTCCGTCAGAAAATAGACATGTACAGATAGATCAGAAACGTGCATAAACCTGGAGTAAAAAGTTGACAAGGTTTCAACTCCACATCATGATCACGCCATGGGCATGGTACGTGCACAATGTACACGCATACAGGCTACATAACGATGCATGTACATGTACATGTACAATGTACACGCATACAGGCTACATAACGGTACATGTACATGTACAATGTACACGCATACAGGCTACATAACGGTACATGTACATGTACAATGTACACGCATACAGGCTACATAACGGTACATGTACATGTACAATGTACACGCATACAGGCTACATAACGGTACATGTACAATGTACACGCATACAGGCTACATAACGGTACATGTACAATGTACGCGCATACATGTACAGGCTACATAACGGTACATGTACATGTACAATGTACACGCATACAGGCTACATAACGGTACATGTACAATGTACACGCATACAGGCTACATAACGATGCATGTACATGTAATTTACAGCAGCATGTGACACAGAGTGGGTAGGAACAGTTTAATCAACCATCACCATTAGATTTTTACTGTTTACACTGTTTATTTCATAAGGTGTGTCTGTAACACTGCTGAAATCCCAGTTGAAATCACTGGTACCGGTAGGCTTGTCAATATCACATTGAACACCAACTTTACAATGGTGAAGGCCTTATGACTTCACTATTGTACTCTGTACCTGATGTTAGGGCATACAGTCATCTGCAAAAGTTTAACACCACCAATACAAAATCCACTAACGTGAAAAAAACCAAACTTTGACCAATCAATCATGGCAACTTATGCTTATTTTCAATGTGTAACCATGGTAAACAGCTATTTGACTACATTTCCATGATTTGAAATGTTAACAGTCTCAACTTTAGTGCACCCTCTTTTATTTATGATTACATGGAATTAGACTGACAATTTTTACCCATGCTGCCTTACATACAGAATGTCATACAAGACCAGCCTTTGCAACAAATTTCATTCAAAAAGGTACATATATTATATATATTATGCACCTTTGTAAAATCATGTTTAGTAGTCATTCAATGAGACAATCTAATGAAGGCCAAATTTTTGCAAATGACTGTAGATGGTATTCTTTGTATTATTCATGTATAAATGAATGTGTGTTAGCATGTAGCGGTAAAAGGCACTCAGGCTTGCTTACATGTAGATTAAGGAAACAGTATAAGTCACTGCTTAATCACATGTACGTACATGTATAAATGCACAAATGGGCATAATCCTGGCAGTGCTTCGTGATCGTGAGGCTACATAATTAAGGCACATAGGGAAGATAATTCAGCAGAACCTTGCATCTGGTTCCTTTGCTAGACACCAGACCTATTTGGTTGACCCAAAGCCAGCAATTGTCATGTGGTAAGAAATATGCCTTTGTACATATGTTGGTGGTTAACTGTTTGCCATAATGTGCTGGGTTGGTTTTGAGTTCCATAAGTTGGAGCCTTGTCATGGTATGACAGAGTATTCCTTTCTGGGAGGTAGTTTCACTCCAACTGTGGGTCCAGCCGGCCTTCCCTTGACATACATGTACATGTAATCCCAATGAACATACATGTACATGTACATGTACCAGTGCTTAATTATACCGTGTGCTGCAGATGTGAGTAGGGACAAGTACATTTACCGGAAAGTTCAACAAGCCCAGCGATTGGTGACGCAAAGTGAATGATTCCTACAAAGTACAAGAGAGTTTGCAAATCTAATTTAGCTCTTAAACCAGGCTCACAATGGCTGTACCACCCACAAGCCCTTTTAACAAAACCAGCACTCCCAAATAAATCCTCCACAATCCCTCTCAGTATTCAGAGTTATGGGTGCAGCCTACACAATGACAATGCTACCCTACCTTGCCGGAAGATTCCTGCCAATACAAAGTTTAGGTAGAAAGAATGAGCCAATGAATTCTATCACAATGGCTGGTTTCAGCTATTGTAGGTGGATTCCAAGGAAAAGGGCCAAAGTCAGTGACCTTCAAAACATACATGTACATGTATATTGTCCACCCACACTAAAGACGGATGCAGGTGAATGTTTAGGTATCAAAACAGGTACATGCTTTATTACCACAACAGGTACCGGTGTACATGTATGTACACTTAATTTGTTTCAGCTTTAAAAGGGTGCAGACCACTAATTCAAATGAGAATTTCTGGCCAGCTTATTAGCATTAAAAGTGCCCCCACAGTATCTTTTGAAAAAGGAGAGTGCTTGGCCCCCCAAATGGTGAGACTGTGTAAATCCTTGCCAGGATCAACTCCCTGGGTCTTTGAGCTTTCATATGAGAGCAGAATGGCTAAAAACTACGGTTGAAAAATGGTCCTAAGTGTCCAAGAAAGTTGAGGGTTGCCACTTCAAAAATGGCTGCAATCAGGCTTTCGAAAAATCACTTTTTTGGGGGGGGGTGATTTTGTTAATTAAAAATGTAATTGGTTAACACACAAAAAAACTGAAAAGAAATTGAAAGATTAGTGACCAGACCAGACAAGAATTTCATTAGTGTTTCAGGAATCTCAGGGATGTTGACGTGCATATTATTGGGCCCTGAACAGTGCTGATTTTACACTGTTTACAATGGGGCTTGAATTAGTGGACAATACCCTTCAGGTGCCTCGTGAGCCAACTTTTTTCTGAGCATCCCCCACTGACATGACTTGACAATGTGGTGAGGTCAGGTGACAGATTCTGAAAGCTTTTTGTTGGTCACACGAGCTAAATCCTTAAAGGGTGCAGTGTCCCAATTCAACAAAAAATTCCCCTCTAGGCTGAGGCGATTAAAAAGTACCCCTAGTATAAATTCTTTCGAAAAGAGGGGTCTATGTGGCCCAAGAAATTGTGGGATTGTGTAAGTACAGCTTAGGATCATCTCTGTAGATTCAGGGGCTCCCATCTGGGAGCAAAGCAGACAAAAATGGGATTGAAAATTTGTCACAAGAACCGGAGAAAGGTGAGGGATGTCATTTGAAAAAATGGCCGCTGAGAAGACTTGGGAACATTCACTTTTTAGGGGATGAGTTTGTTTTAGGTGGATAATTAAAAAATTCATTGATTAACCTACTAAAATTTGAAAATCAAATGAAATGTATAGGACCAAACAACACAATGTTTTTGTTTGACAAGCCTCAGGGACTTCAGTTGCCCGCTAAGGGGACTCCAAACTTTGTTGATTTCACACTGTTTTCAATGGAGCTTGAATTACAATGTAGTTCAGCACACCCTCAAGCTCTTTTAGGACGGTTACAATAGTCTGTGCCTTTAACCACTGTGATGACCTCACTCTCCACAGAACAGCAGAACGTGACCCTTTCAAAATGGAGCACAAACTACAGTACATTATGTACTGTACCTGTACAGTACATGTACCTGTATAAGGGAAAGAATGCTGCTACAACGTTACCCACATGTGAACGTTGGGCTCAAACAAAAGATCTTGCTCAAGCAGCAACGGAAACAAATCTGAGCATGGGTAAATACAAATCATGTCTCTGCTGAATGTCTGCATGATACGGTTTGTACATGTACTAGTACAATACAGGTACATTTCTCTATACATCTCTACATATACACATGTATGCAAGGAAGGGTTACCATGGTTCACAGCTGTTACTCTCATATCAATCTTTCATTGTCTTAAAGAGGTTTTATGCCTGTATCACCCCAAGTCCCCCCAATAAAAAGGACTGTAGAAGATACATGTATAATCAGTTCCTACATGATCGCGGTAACTCTATTATTGCAGTATCGGAAATTTTGAATTTTACGTTGCCAGTGAGATCTCAATAGGCAATATTTGCCTCAATAAATAATCATCATTATATAATAATAATAATATCAATAAATAATGGCCTGAGGATAACTTAAATTCCGCATGTTTCTGTAAGTTTTGACATTTTTTCATAAAAGATGGAATTTTTCCGAAATTTGTAATTCTCCCTGACTGTGTCCGTCATGACCTACCATCTGTCTCTTTAACAGTTATTTTTAAGTGTTATTTGTAACGCCACCCTTCCCTTGGATATCCGTTGCTGGGTTCCCATATGTCAATTTTGAAATGGCCAAAAGGTGTAAAGGCACATTTTAACTCTGAAAATGCCCAGCTTTTTTCAGAGTCGAAATAAGGGCTTCTACGCTGTTTGCGTGGATAAAGTGTGCCCCCAATCTCCATTAAAATAGGCTTGTGTCAATCATACGGTACTTTTACCCTCTGTGCCCAGGGCAATTAGCAAATAATTACAACAGCATTATTGTTGCAGTTTTTTTGCTTTTCTACTACAATTTGAAGAATTTGCAATGGATCTTATATTATATTAGAACTCAGAAAGAAGACATTCCTAATAATTGTTTCAGACATCGATAAAAGAATAAGTCCACCCAAAAAATGAAATTTGCAATATCCATATATTTATTATTCCTTCGGCAAAAAACCAATTTAAGCAATAAGATGAATCATGAATGTCAAAGTTGTTGCAACATTTAAGATTGGGGGTAAACAAGTTCTGGTGAAAAAAATGAAGTCACGAATCTCTCCGGTTTAAAAAGTGTCAGGTGACGCAGTGCAGTTGTTCCCATCTCGTTCTCTCGACGTTTAGCATATTGAAGGAGGAGACTGGAAATTACAGGTAAAATGGAACAGTATCATAAAATGAGGCTATTTTGTTGCCTCTGAAGAAAATCATTCTTTCTATCTTTATTTATTCATAAACAAAGTGCTTTAAAGGCCACTGGAGAAACCATTCTCGATATCTCTACAATAGAGACAGTGTGCACACAGATTTTCTGAGCTATTGTAGAGGAAAATAAATTGAACCACAAACAAATTTATGAATGAAGTTAAAAAGTTGAGTTAAACAACAGCAAAGATAGGATAATTCAGGAGGGTGAGTGAGCAATCTTTATTTTGATCAGGAATGTGATAACTACTGTGATAATAGAGTAACCCATCCTACATGTACATGCACTTCAGGAAAAAAGACGATTTTTAAAAATTAAAATTAGAGTACTGAAAAGAAATTCAGAAATCACTTCTTCATTTCTTCAGAAAGTCCTAAAAAGTAAGATGCATCTTTAAACTTATTGGAAGTCCCTGGTACATGTACATGTACTGCATGTTGTATGTGTTTGCAAGGACCATGGAGGAACAAGAACTCTGGCTTGTCAGAACTGTACTTTACACCTACAGTGTATATTCCAAAGTGTGACAGACCATGGCGGATGAATCACAAGCATGTCATGAGATAAGCAAATTACTTAAATGTCCAGTGTGTAGTGCATGCATACATGTACATGCAATATAAATCTTGACTCTGCCCATATTTATCAAACCAAATAGATAGATGAAGATTTGGAAAGATTAAAAAGTACACCAAATGTAAAGTACCGGTAATTCCTGAACCAACATTAAAATCAATATGCGATATGAAAATGTAGAAGCAAACGATCAAGTTGACATCCTTGTCATATGATTACAACCATACAGTTCGAGTAAAGTATGAAATGGGTCTATCTACACTAATGATACAACACCAAAAACGAAATCCCCCCCAAGTTGGTTAAAAGCCTATCTACCTACCTACCTACCTACCTATAAATAAAAATAACTTTTAACAATTCTACTAATGTGTGTACAATACTAGAGATACTTGTATGTGTAGTTTACATAATGATACTGGTGTATTTGGAAGTTAGATGTTCAAAGAATCAGAAATTTGATGAAAATGTTCAGTTTATTTGGGGGGATCCTGGAGGAGCATGCACATAATTGTACGTGTATGTACATGTACAGTGTACCGTATGGTACTCATATGGTGAAAATACTGTACCATCTAAAATGGCAGAGGCATGTACAGGGCGTCCCAGAAAAAAACCAAACCCTGAGGAAAGGGATTAAGATGCTCCTCTCAGGCATCATTGAACACCACTGTCTTCAAAACCCTGCATCCAAACTTAGTTGTAACACTTTGGATAAGCCAGTGAATGAGGTTGTCCTCTCTCATGCCTGTTCAGTGGTATGCAGTGAATGCAGCACGTGCGCTGCGCCGTCCAGCTGACTGTCCACTGTGCATGCAGTGTACGGTACACATACATGTACATGTACATGTACGTACATGTACATGTATGTACAATGTACAGTACGTATAAGTTGCCTGTACTGCTGATACTCGCCATGCTTGCGCTTCCGTGCACCGCGCACGATCAACATCAAAGCCGGTTCCCTGACCCAATGCCAGCATGTTCACGTTACAGAACCAGACTCATACTGCTAGACTCTAAACGAGTGTACGGTACATGTACATTGTAGATATGAAGAGAGGCTGCAAATGCAGTGCTGTAATTGGTCGGATATTGGTTGCAGCATGGATTGCGTACATAGACAAGACTAGCGAGGTAAGCATTTGCATTAAATTCATGCATAATCCTTTGAAAGTTTCAGAATACCATCCCTGTAACTTTTATGAGTTGGGAAATAAAAAAGTGGTGTTTAAATTAATTTCTCTCATTACACAATCACAGATGACTAAAGAAGTTCCACCCCAAGCAAAGAGTACAACTGAGTTTTGATGCAGCATTTTGACATGATTCATGAAGACCACGGTGTTTGGTGATGCATGACAGGAGGGATGCCATAGTATCATCAGACATCACACTTCATCTTATATTATAGTCATATATCTCATAGTTTGGGCATATTAACCCCTTTCCTCACAGTTTGATTTTTCTGGGGCACCCTGAACAGTACATGTAAAATGCCCCGTACCAGGCTTATCAGACACGGGTGAACCATTTGAGATGGACTTAGCACCCAGAACGACCTACAGTATGTATGTTGCTGGGGATTGGCCAATGAGAGCAATTAATGCACAAACTGATAGGGAAGGAGCCATGTACATATACCGTACAGTGTACATTGTACCGTACATGTACAGACTGTACAGTTCGTACACAACATGCTTTACTCACATGCCAAATGGCATATTTTATCTATTCACAATACTGTATGTTACATGTGCTGAAAAATCCAGTCTACATTGTAATTCTACATGTACATGTATGACTGAATGACTTGAATATGTGAACACAGGCTTGGGAGTTGTTGTTAATGTACAGGGTTCATGTACATGTACTGGAACAAGCAGTGCTGAAATTCAAATTTCAAAACTACCGGTCATTGCAGAGTAATTCTTTTTGTTACAGTCAGATGTATTCTCATAAATTTTTCCCAGTAATTACTTACATTGTAAACACCTGAAAGGGAGACAGGTCCCTCGCAAAGGTAAAAATTTGGGAGAAAAAAAAATATGATTCATGATTAAAAAATGTTTTAATAAAAAAAAAATAAAAGGCAAACTTTACAACTTTCCTGAATCATACAAACCCTTCACTTCACAGGAGGCAACGGTAAGTTTCAAAGAGCACTTCCCCAAATGGCAAGATTCTGATTGGCTCAACAGCACACATACTGGTACGGTATATGTACACCATTTCTTGACACT
The DNA here is from genome assembly GCF_054643075.1 of Acanthaster planci. NCBI lineage: Eukaryota > Metazoa > Echinodermata > Asteroidea > Valvatida > Acanthasteridae > Acanthaster > Acanthaster planci. The sequence continues at coordinate 31,788,773 of NC_141777.1, forward strand.
AGTTTGTGTAAGCTATGTTGTGCAGAAATGTAGGGTTTAAACTAAATGGAGGAGAGCTGTTGAATCAACATAAACTGGTTAACCATCAAGTCAATTTTAACTCAACATTTTCGCCGAGGATACATGGTTGACTTTTGAAGAAGGTGGAGGAAAAAGGAAAACAAATCCAGAGTGATGGTTGACGGCTCCCATTTGTGATATGCACAGTATGTACTGGTACATGTACATGTACTCCTAGTACATGTATGTATTGATAGAAATCCTGGGGCAGATCCCAACAGAAGACTACACCTACACAGCCAATTGCATGCCAGACATAGCTTGACAAATCGAAGGTCACATCTGCCATATTATTTAACCTGGGATCATCAGCAGGATTTCCATAGCATAGAGGGTGAAAAGTGTTACATGTACTGTATGTGATGAATGCAACAAAAGCAGAAAAAGATTAAATAATTTCATAAAAATTCTAATGCTCAACTGGACCACTGAACAAGCCTTGATTTATACCTGCAGGCACTGGAAATTTTGTATACAACTTTTCTAAGCCACATCCATTACATATTCCATCCTCTAGTATAGGGTACAGTCTGTTAATTCAAGCCCCATTGAAAAGAGTGTAAAATCAGCACTGTTCAGGGCCCAATAACATGCATGCCAACATCTCTGAGATTTCTGAAACACAAATGAAATTCTTGTCTGGTCACTTATCTTTCAATTTCTTTTCAATTTTCTGTGGGTTAACCAATTACATTTTTAATTATTTCCACAAAACAAAATCACCCCCCAAAAGTGATTTTTCCCTAGTCTGATTGCAGCAATTTTTGAAGTGGCTACCCTCAAGTTTCTCGGGCACTTAGGACCCTTTCAACCATAGTTCTTAGCCATTCTGCTCTCATATGAATGCTCAAAGACACAGGGAGTTGATCCTGGCAACGATTTACACAATCTCACCATTTTGGGGGCCAAACAATCTCCTTTTTCAAAAGATACTGTGGGGGCACTTTTAATGCTAATGCGCTGGCCAGAAACTCTCACTTGAATTAGTGGTCTGCGCCCTGTAACTTATGACGAAAAAAACTTCCATGTAAAATGTACCACAAGAATCCAACTTCCTCCAACTGTTGGAAGATCTACGGTAAATAAGGTACATGTATACAATTTACATGTACATGTACACACACCCATTTACATGTACATGTCCAGGTATTCTGTTCCAACTTCCAACACATCTGTTGCATGTGAAAAACACATGTATCCAGTACCTTTCATTAACTACCGGTAACTGTTAATTGCAAATTGTTAGTAAATAAGGCCAAAAAAGTCTCCGGTTTCTGGTAGGCGCTGGCTCCAACAGTGGTGCAGCGACATAGATTTTTTTTCTTTGCCCTCACTTTTTCCTACAATGTACATGTACACGTAGAAATGATACACTCACACCAACACTGAAATACCGGTAGCATGCATAATACCAAATAAAAAAACTTTTTGACATTGCAATGCGCAGGTCTACAACAACATGCACTGACCACAAACAGGAGACTTTTTGGGCCCGGCCTAAGCTTGCTTATTCCAGAAATAAAATGACATGCTGTAGGGCCTACATGTACATGCACATTATGTGTATGATTTATGATCAGTACAAAGATTTCAGGACTTTAAAAAGGAATGGCCATAATTTTAACAGATACAAATTGACAATAACTGACGTTGTTCTTGAGAAAGGTGAATTTATATGCTGTAAATCAAAATTAGAAAACATGAAAAAGTGAAAACATCATCAAGACAGAGATACAGCCCATGTACATGTACATTATGAAAAAAATTGTTGACTGCTGTGATGTGAGATACAATGTATGACATTTTGAACACCCTCATCAACCTAGGGTTAATCCCACATCACCGTGACAGCAGTCATATGTACATGTACATGTATGTACATGTACATGTACGTGACAGAACCACATGTAAGTGTAATGTACAACACATACCAGGATGTACATACATGTAAAGGTTGTGATTAACCACATTTCGGTCGAACATGTCAGCCTACAGTGTATGTTCATGAATACTTTCTCGAAGTGCGGACAGTCGGACACGGATCACATGAATTATATCACGCTCATATCAGTCTTCATATGATCTAACAAAATCACAGAGACTGAAAATACATGTAGTTGGGCAAAATTTTATTTTGAATGCTGTTCCAGGTTTTCCCAACACTGCATCACTTAATCAAGCATGACCATGCAGTCTGGAGCCCACAGCTGGCCTTTTTTTTCACAGGCGACTTTATTCAAGCGATAACACACAACCACACAGAGATCAGGATTGCAGACTAATCATGATATTCAGCCACCAACACATGCAAAGCAGTGCAGTGTAGAGTAAAATGACAGGCAATAATGACAGACAGGTACCGGTACATGTGCATGTATGTGTTCATGCATGTATTGGTTAATAGGACACCCTTCCTTCAGTACTCAATTTTTTCAGTCAAATTGCTTGGATGGAAGATACATGTATGATATCATTTTTAATTAAGTTGACAGAGATTATCTCTTATCCCTCTTAGTTATACCATACAGTACATACACATACCAGGATACAAGTACATGTATGTGTACAGTACACATTCATTTAGGTGTACATGTATACATGTGACATGAACATGTAGCCCCACTGATTATCTGCAGGCTATGAATAACTGCAGGGTTGTTCTAAAACCCGCTCGACCCCTATATGTACAGCGAGAACTCTGAGGTTGTCATCTGCCATGCTTCCATAAGATCATGGGAGTGCTGAGGACGACAAATTCACTCCCAGGGGTAACAAATTATAGTCTTTTTAAGATTGTATTTTGTAGCCTACTAAAATGACTGAATTATATTTTTCCATTCCAAACTGGCAGTTAATATGCTGCTTGTACACAAACATGTAATGCATAATTTGATTTTGCGCAGTAAAAATCTGTATCGTTCATCATGAATTACATGTACATGTACATTGTACTTCCACTAAAGAAAACATCGGAACCAAGACTACAATGCGGTGTACCCACATGCTAGCTGTTCAAACTGCGACTGCAATCACAAGTTCTAACTGCATGGGTTTGGGGACACATGCGACAAAGGCATTCTGTCAGTGAAATGGTATCTCATTACATACATGTACATGTATTTCGTACAGCCCCTAATAATCTGTGTGTAGTGGTGTGCATTTATGGGAAGAATGGGAACAGGGTACCCGATTCCTGTAACGGGCGGGTACCCAGATACCTGTAATTATTATTAAAATAACAGTAACACATTAGTCGAGTACTTTCCACTGCGTCCCCATCCACTGCCTAGCTGCTGGATTGAACACTACGCTGGATTGAACACTGCACTGGCATGCTCACTGGCATGACTTGTGCGCATTAAGGAACTAAAATTGCACGGGACTAGTTTGCAACTTAAATTTTTTCCAAGTGTGAACTAAAACTCTTGACAGCCCAAACTTTAGGGAACAGTGAAAAATCAAGTTATCCAAATTTCAGGCTCACGGAAGTCTCCGGTCATGGAGTCATACCAGGCCTTCACATGACATACGTAATCAAAATCAACTCACTCTACCATGTCCACGGTGATACATTTTTATACTAATTTTCCTTCTCTTTATAAATTCTAAAGGTGTACAGTTTTGCTAATGAATTACTGTTTTTCTCAGATTTCATGTTGTTACCTAAAAGTTTCCTTCTTTTCATTCAATCATCTGTGATTTAAATTGTCATTTTTTACTCAAATTTTACTCAGATTTTTCCTAACAATCAGCAAGTAAGCAGAGGAAAAGGATGCTTGCATTTCTGAAATGATGTGTTGAGATTTACAGGGGTAGTTGCACGTACATGTAATAAAATTGACAAAATGGAACTGGGTACCTGTAATCAATGGTCGCGCTGCAGGTAACTGGGCACTCGGTATGGCATATTTGTGTGTGCATCGTTTTCAAGATCGTTACTTTTTCGATTTGGATATGTTGAACGATGAAAAGTGCAAGTTTAACATTGTGTGTCTTGATGTGGTCGGAGAGCTGTGCTTTGTAGAGTTTGAACCTAAGTCAAGGGCATGAAGGGAGTCGAGAGGGTGGGGGGGGAGGGGTTACAACAACCCACAACTGAATGCCATGCAGTGTATGCAAATAAAGTACATGTATATGCACACCGTCACATTACATGTACATAGCAGTAAGGCACATAAAATAGGCTGTACATGTATGTACTGCTACTGAATTGCTGGGCCCTAGTGTAGTATCAGCCGGTATGTTCCTTGCTCTATGGTACAATGTACATGTACATGAACTGGCACATTTTACGTGTACTTTTAAAACTAATGGGATGCTCAGGCTCATGTGTGTTGTGGTTTGTCATTTGCTTGCACTTCCACCACAGCTTGGAGGAGGGGGAGATACTTATTCATGTAAATGTACATGTACGGGTACCATACCAACTTAATTGCCTGTCAGACAAAACGACCAAGTGTCCTTTCCCCTTTAAAGTACATGTACCCGGTACATTGTACATCTCACACAGCTCACTTAACCACAGTACATGTACACTCACAGTGTACTATACACATGGTACAGAGTTCAGGGAAATCAAACATATTGGTACATGTATAATGGCAGGGGAGTGGTTAGGTTGATTCACAAAACATTGACTGTATTGCACTGGTATGTTTGCAGATAATACACTAGATGTGACCTAGTTGATTTACACACATTAACTATGAGTAATGTATCAGTTGACTATTTCGTGGACAAAATGTTAGAGCCACTTAAGCAACCTCACAGAGATTAGGGCTCAAAACACGACACTTTTCAATGAATGACACACACATTGTAGACATGTTTACAGTTACGGTAGTTGCATATGATGTTTTCCCTGTGATTCCTGGTAAAAATCTTTGTTCATTGTATTGTTTCAGTGCAAGATTGCAGGTTTTTTTTAGATGTGTACACATTTTGACCAAAATGAATTGAATTTTTAAATAGAGTTTCATCAACTCTTTCTGGGACCCTTCAGTGGACTCATGCCGACTCATTTTAGTTATTGCTTCTTGGACACCAGGGTAAAAGTGAATCCCCCCTAAAAAGTACTTGCCAAGGGATACTTCTATTTCAACCTCACATGGTGTCAGAGTGCTACAGTTGTCAAAAGCCAGATTTAGCAGCCAGGCTGTCAATCATTGCCTTCAGACATTCAGCCAACTCCAGTCACAAGTACTAGCTCTGCACTGTAATTCATCCCATTCACAAAAATCTAATCTTGGGATTACGAACGTTACAAGAAATGTCAACTTATACGCGTTTTTTACAATGTACTTGTACTATACCAACACAAGCATTATGCACAATCACCTACATCAAACATGAAGCATGCTCTAGGAAAAATAGGTCAATTGTTGGAGAAGCATACACGTCCAAGCACTGATGTAAACATGTACGTATACATGTACATTATGTATACGTACAGTACATGTATGGCTGAAAATATCAAAAGACATTTGGTGTGGACCCTGTCATGTTTGTTAAGGCAGTGTGCGCTGCAGGTCTTGATGTATGGGCAGTCAGCAATTTCTTTCGTTCCAAAATTCTGGATAGGAAATTTGTTGTTATTTTTTTTGTGTCACAAAAAAATACTATGTGGAGCAATCCATTAGCTTTGAACGGCAAATTTACAATACATGTACACTGCAAACAATGTGTCAGGGACTTGCTGAATGAAAGGGAGGCTGTACTGCTCTTAATGTTCACGGTTAGAACTTGACACAAAATGAGCTAAGTTAACCCTAACAGTCCTAAATCCTTCACCTGTTGGAGGACTGAAGATTGTTAGGGTTAATGAAAAGTAACACAACGCTTACATGAACTGGCATTACTCATGAGTGGCCAAAACCTATCAAAAAGCTGGATCATCTGGAATCCTGCCATGACATGATGTGTTTTCACAAGCAAATGGGCACAGGAGCAGACTACATGTATTTGCTTGTTTGGATATTCTTTTTTGCATGTTTTTATTAGGTGTCCATGTCAGAATGCTAATGGCACTGTAGGCTAAAGGCTACGACAGATTTATTTTTGCTGAGTGGTGGCTTTATGGAAAATTCAGTAAAATACTAGAATGAAGCCGAGATGCTAGAACAGATCTATTGTAACTTGCTTCGCTAAATACACGTATATGTTGAAACAATTGTCTGAAAGTGAAACAATTCACATTTTGGGGAAATCACACTTAAACTGAACTACAGGTAAGATGTACATGTACATGTATACGTACACATCAAACTAGCAATGGCCAGACAAAGGTATAGATAAATCCGAGGAGACGCAATTCATGTCTTAACTTGAGCGAGCGTGCACTTTGGCAAGTCATGACTCCTATTTGGTCTGTGAGCATGGTGAGGAAGGTAACATGTGCTCACTACATGTACAATGTACATTGTACCTGCATGCGAACAGGATGGCCCCACAGTAATGGCCTCTAATCCTCTTCACTGGATCTGTCTAACTAATCCCCACAAAGGCAGCCATTTACTATGTAAAACTTGGGGGAAACAGGACATAAAATCCAAACAGGTCAGCAAACTTCTGACTCACATGTAGGTTTTGAACGTTAAATTTTTAAATGTACATGTACTGTACCTGATCTACATCATACATATATACAGAGTAGTGCAACAGCAGGGATGTATGTAACCAGTGTGTCCCCCCAAAAAAGTAGTTTAGCACATTGATTTTAAAACCAATGACACAAAAGAAATACATGTTGGACAAGACTTAGACCAGGGCTCAGAGGCCAGAAGTACAAAATACCCCTTGCTGGCTAAAATGTAACGTCACAGCACTGGTGATTGCAACGGCATGCAATTTAACCACATGAAACCACCTACTCCAATCAGTAAGGAGGGCAAACCAGGGCCAACCTTTGAAAGTGAGTTATCCCTACCAAACACTACATGAAGCTCTGCACAATACGCCGAACCTCGGAACAGGCCACTATTCCTACGTATGACATGGATGAGAAATGCAATCTCTCAAGTCACTGCACAAAGCCTGCTCATTTATTTCATTAATCACAAGCCTGGTAACACTCACATGCGGTCTCTTCCATACAAATTTCTGAGGTGGCCTCATGCTGAAGAAGAGGGATTTATCATCGGCAGGGAAGTCATTATCCTCATACAGTCTCGAGGAATTGTACCTCTGCCGTATTTCCTTGTATGTAAGCCCAGGCATCTTGCTTGAGTTAGCGCGCTCTCAGCCCCACAGTCACCAGACAAAATCCAATCTGAGCTGGAGGAGGCAAGAACAAGAAAAATCTAACGTGAATGGAATACTAGAGAATTCCAGAGATATGCCTACTTCTCAAACTACTCATTTCCCATTTCCATGTGTTCCACCCTGGAGGGTCTCGTGCTCAAGGAGAAATCACAAGTAACATGCATGTACATGCTGAAATGATGCATACTGCCTACATGTATGTTGTCATTATATGTGATCTGTGAAAGAAACCCTTTTTAAAGTACAAAATGTTGCACAAATGTCACTGATGCTTTTTATAACATAATGTCCCCCTACTTGTATGTTTAACTGTCAGTTGAAGAAATGTAAAATCGTCTTCAGAATTTTGCTGAGATACTGGGATGAGGATTAAAGCAGTACACGTACCGGTAGATGTACAGAGCAAGAATCAATCCCACAGAATTTGTTTTGTCAACATGGAATTCAATGAAATTCTGGCATTTGCAAAAGTAAGGTACCATGTACACATACATTGTTGAAAGTAGTTATTTTTATTCCCAAACCTTAAGCATCACATTTTCTAAAAATATCAAAAGCTGATGCAGCATTGTGGCTAGAGTATATAGATCTGTGTCTGTATTCTGTACCAGTGCAGATTGGTAAAAAAAAACAGTGCCGCACCATTATTTTGCTGTTTGTAAAAAATTATATTATCCCACGTTCATTCTATTTAAACATTTTATTTTCAAAGAACACACACATGCAATAAAAATGTCTGCACTCAGAATGGCTTCATGGTATATCCACAAAAGGAACAAAAAGTAAACCCCACCCACTGAAAATGTGGGCACTTTGCACATGCTTTTCTCCAATGCCAAACTGCGTATTCCAGCCAGGCGCATCGTATGTGAGTGCACGCATATCAGACTTTTGTGCGCGCATGTCGGACATACTCTAAATCATGGCTGTGATTGGTTAGAACCAGAACACAACCATGACAACTGGGCGGAGCTTAATGGATCAGTCTATTAAACATAACAGCAGCTCTAAGGCTGTGACATATTTCCTTTCCCAAATTCTGTGCAGGGCATTTTTTAGCCCATCCTAGAGGTCCCGCAGTGAGATTGACTTAATACATGCATTATGGTGCATAATTTGACAAAAATATGCATGGCCAGCCCAACCTCTTCCTCGTCATAAACCCTACCAGTGAGGAGGCGTCTGCCCAGAGATACTATTCAGCAGTCAGGCTGCGCTAGAAAATGGGTCACACACATATTTCCTTCCTTTATTCAGTCTCAACAAGTGGACAAAGGGTTCATTCATCTAAGCTGAGCAGAACACAAAAGACTGCCCTCCCCATATCCCGGTATTCCTGAAGCTGCATGCACTCTTTAACAGGTCAATACGAAGAAAGGCAATCGGACTGTATGAAGCCACTCCATGCTGTTTTTTGTGTACGCCAGTCTAGGGCAAGGCTATCAAAGCTTTGATTTTTTAGTGTTTTAAAAGACGGCCAAGTGTGAACTTTGAAAATAAAATAAATTATACTAAAGTTTGCATCTGTTTTGCACAGAATGCGAGGCTTTCCCGCCTTGTAACAGCTTAGAACCCTGACTACAACATACACTTGTACTTCAACTGTCACACTTAAAGAATTTGACCTTTTTTACATATGTAGGGTGCTGTCTGGTTTTAGAGGTAACCAATATGGTCAATATTTGTATTTGCACTAAAACTTACAAAGACAAATAAAGAAGGCTTACAAACAATAGGGCTAAAGAACATCAGTATCAACGATGTCATGCACTGTCAACTTCTTAAATACTTCCACAGTTTCAATGACAGATCTCACAACTGCCACAGGCATTGACACCACCAAGGGAGAATAAATTGGTCCTTGATATATTATCATGAATGGTGAATAGATTTAACTACTGTGGATATCTGCTTGGACAATGGGAAAGTATGTTGCATCTTGCCTCCACTTAATTTATCTCAGTTAGGTACACTGTATATGTACATGTATGTAGGTAAGTCACTGCAGAAATGCTCATGATGCTGAAAAGATATGAATCTAGGCCTAAGCCTTGGCCATAACGGGACTGAGAAAGATTTCCGATTTTACTTTTCAAATTCTAGAGAAGTTTGAAAAAACTTTTCTTGACTCCCCGAACATTAGACAGCTGACGTGCAGTCAGTACGCAACATTCTTTCCGGATGTTGGCGTATTTTTCTGCCCATCTTGAACATTCAGGCGCCACGCGCAATGACAAGGTGACACTATATTTGACATGCTCGATGAACGATGAGCAGCGTCTATGCTTTTTTTTTAAATTAATGATTTGATCACACAGATTATCCAGAACAAATCACCAAATAATATCATTATTTCAAGTTATAACTGTTTTTTAAAAGTGCATTTCAAGTAATGACTGCCACTGCTAAAAAACAAAAATTACAGCCACAAAGCCTCATAGGTTACCTCTCAAAGCTGGATCCCAGGAACGACACACAGCAGCTGCCGCGGCAAGGGCCTAATTGTGTACGTACGCGGTACGGTTTAGCGGGGCGCGGCCGGGAACGCCAGCAAACTCCCGGTCCCCGGGGTTCAACAGCATGCATACTTGCGGCGGGGGCAAGGCCAAGAGCAGCTTCAAACAGCGCCCTCACAGCCGCCCGAATAGAAGAGGACGCGTCTATATGACCGTACCGTGGCTACGGCTTCGTTTTCTATCAGTTTCAAACCACAGTAAACAGTCATAGCCTGAAACAACTATGATCATTGCCGATACGTCCAAATCGGTGGTGTGCGTTAGTGGCATAACGATATAATTAAAACTGCCCAGGGAACCCGTGAATTTGCGTTGGGGGCTTTTCCCCAGGTAGGTCTGGCATGCAGTCCCTGGATAATTTGCGTATTAATAAGTCGGCAGTTCTGGGAGTTCGTTACATTTATTGTGCACTTACCTACTGTTATTTTTTGTATTATATTTGTGCATATATTATTTTGTATTTATTCTGTCTTACTCATTATGTCTTTATCATTAACTGCTTATTCATGTTACTTATTTAATTTCATGTTCAGTTGTGTACATTATCTTTACTCATTTCCAGTTGGCCTAATTCCTTTTAAATTAAGTTCTAACTTTTGGCTTCAAACACATGTATTTCTGTGTTTCATTTTTTTATGTCTATTTATTTACTCTATACACAACTTGATAAGGAGTGGCAGGTCTTAAACCACAGTGACTGATATTGCTTTTGCCTCTCCTATGCCCATCTTGTGATGAAAAAGAATTGGCATGAATAAATAATAATAATAGTGCAAATAAATAGGTTTTTTGGGGGGGACACGGCAGCACTGGTTAAATTATCAACGAAGGGGGTCGAACAAGCTAGATCTTTTGAAGCAACTATGTGTTTTTCGTCCCCTTTCCTCCCTTTTTTCTATCACTCTCCTTCTCTTCTGAATTCCCCTGGGGGGGGGGGTTAGGGATGCACCACATTGCCCCCTTGCAATGCACATTGCTTACAATACAACCAGGACCTGCATAGCTGTATTATTACAAAGACCCTGGAGAATCATTTGGGTGACTTGTATAGAACACCATGAAATGTCTGAATAATTTTACTCCAATTTTTCCATGGCCCAAACATTCTTTGCTGTCGAGTTTCTTCTTGATACAGAATCTACAGCAATTAAAGGAACTTAAATAAAAAGGCCACAGATGAATTTCAATTGTTAACCTTTTTATGTTAACATAAATAACAGGAATAAAAGGGGAATTCATTAAAGTGACATGAGATTATGTGGAGGGGGTTGCAAAATTAAAAACAAAAGTGGAACCATTCTTCCCATTCTCAATACGGAATTCACAAACTAACAACGAGAGAAATGACACAAATCTTCACATTATGCATAAATCATTTGTCCATTGACACACCCGTGTTATTTCAAATTCCCGTAAAATATCTCTTCATATTTCATTATGTAATACTATGCAAATATTCAAATTTTCAAAAATATATTGCCAACTCAATACAAAAATTCCTTCACGAAATACAATTTACAAATACATAAATTACAACATATAAGGTTGACAAAAACTCTCACAAAAGAATTTGAAATGCCCCAATTACACTAGACACGATGCCATGCATTTTCATTGACATCTACTGATCCAGACATTAACTTCAGTCAAATCATGGTCATCATTATATTTACATCATAATACTCGCCATTACATCCCAAATTCTCCGACTCTGATGAAGGAAGGCAAAGCGGTCACTGTCTCTGTATGCAATTAAAGCAGCTAAAACATTCTATCTTGTCCCATAGCAGTGACTACTATGGCTACTGAGGTGGCGTCACTCACACTCGGTGCACATAAGCTGAGGCACCCGAGGAGTTAGGCAATTTGTAAAAACAGCAACTGGTCTCCATGACAACCAGTGCATAAGACCTATGGCAAGCACACCACCTCTGCATGTGTTTTTTTTTTCAAATATGAAAACAGTAACCACTCCTATTATACTCTTGGGAAGGATCTCTTTCTTGGGGGTGGGAAATACACAAATTGTATAAACTTGGTCAGATACTGCATTGAGAAAAACCTTGACTAAGTAACATCTACAGTTTCTAACTTTTTCTTGTAAATTTAGTTTAACAATTTTACCTCTCCTGCTTTCATTGTTTGAAACATCATTTGTACAGTGCATATGAACATACATGTACATGTATGTTAATGAAATTTACATTGCATTACGAATAAACTTTTATTTCTATTATATTTCAATTTCTGTATGCACATTACCTGAGTTGTTGGGAAGCAACGACTACAGCCGCAGTTACCATTTTCTCTCTCCAACAAAGTTATAGAATTTAATTAGAAACACAAAACTATGACCATTGCCAAACCAAGACAACTGCACAAGAATTGCTCAACTCCCTGCCATGTAATTAATTTCACCTGATCATGTATAACAAATCTTTGGTTTGTTGAATTTTTTTACTGGAAATTATAATGCAAGAAATTGATACGTCTACCTATAGAAAAATTGGAAGTACAAATAACATTTAAATGACAACGAACCCAACACTGTTGAAGTACTCGCAACAATGAAGTGCAATTGCTCATATACATGTAGGCAGTGTATCAAAAATCTGAGAAATATCATACATTCATGAGAAATTTGTTTTCCTTACAAAACCAAAAAGCAAAATAGCATGACCTGAATCTGCTGCGGATGCAATTTATTAACTGCCACTTGAAACTTCTACTTGGCTGAAACAGGTTACCTCTCACAATGCCATGTGATATCTTGTCAATATTTATTTTTTTCTAAAACAGGCATTTTCCACTCGATACTTCTGTGCTTGTAACAAGCCTCAGGAAATAAACAGGTTGCACTGTTGGCATCTATAAAACAGGAACAGTCCCTTGATGATTGCTTGGGAAGACGTTGGCTTCATTTTCATTATCTGTGTAGTTGGTGCTAGGATTGGCATCAGACAGCTGGCAATACGTCAAAAAAAAGCAAAATGAACAATTTTCACTACTCAAGATGTTCAAAACTATGCAATTGAAAATTGAATTTTAAAAAAAGGATATCTTTGCAGAGGTGACATTGGTCCAAACTTTTTCAATTATTAATTTCGATTGATTAATCATTCCATTTTTAATTACGGCTTTGTTAAGTTGAATGCCAAATTATCATACATGCTAATTTTCTAGTTGGTTGACAATTCAAGCATCTGACAGGTACCTAACAAGTGTCTTTTAACCAATAAGGCTCTGTTAAAGTTATGCTACTGTTTTCTTTTCTGGCAAGTGTTTTCAACATGGTCCATGTTCAAGATTTTTGGCATGAAATGTTTTAGACTCTCCTGTGCTTCCTGAAAAGAAGCCGTCATTCAAATACTTTTTGTCAGCAAATAATTACCACATCATCCATTAATTGAGTAACATATTGTAAAATTCAATTTTCTGATGTTTTTCCCAATGACAATTTGCAAATATTGCTAATTTACGATACAATTTTTCAATGTTTGGCAGTACAGACACACCATGAGCACACTGTTATCTGATGTCAATTTGAATTTGCATTATTGATGTTTATTAAATATGGTTTTTTTTAATACTAAAAAAATAATCTTTAGTTACCAAACCCACTGATTCAACAAAAACCTTCAAATTACCAATGGTTCAGCCTCATCACTTTGCTTTCTTTTGTATCTTCTGATGAGAAATGCCAGGGATAGCACGATAATGACAGCACCAACACCTATCATGATGTACTCCCCAATCTGGCAGATTAGAGTCGGTGTACCGACGTGGCTCGCATAGGTGTTCACCATCCAATCATTGGCTTCAAACGACTGAAAAGTGCAGAGAAAATATCAGGACATGGACGAGTGAATGCAAGTTCAGATGAATTGAACGGAGAGACAAGATCAAGCTGTGTGTGAATTATGTATTTCCTGCGACAGACTTCATTGGTAGCCTTGATACATTACTAAAATTATCAAAGGTTGTGGGAAAGATGTTGGTGAAGCTGATCGATCGTTTTGATTTTTCAGAGAGACATATTTCTTCATGAAATATATTATACTTTGCACAATGACCACACAATGATCAGGCCTTTATCCTTCAGTGGAAAAAAATATTCCAACTTGTCTATTTGTGTGCATGTACTTGACAATAACAAAAACTTGGTGTTGGTCTCCTTTTAATTTCTCAATGTTAAAAAAAGAAAATTCTGTATTCTTACAAATATTTTTCTTCCAGTTATGCATACTTTGACATTGCAGCGAGATAATTTTAAAAACATGACTTGTACATGTACATGCTAGTATCTTTCATTTCCGTCTTGTTATTATTGAGGGTAATGTTGAATGGGGCCTTACTCGAGGGCCAGGAAAGAAGAGAGTGTGGCTGATTGCACATGGTAACTGTCCTTTTGTACTATATCAACTCATACATGTAAGCCATCTGTAAGAAAAAAACATCTTTAAAACCACCCCAAACAGTTCCTGAACCAAAGAACCCAATGAATAGGAAGTGTTCTTAAGCTCAAGATTGTAAATGTTTTTACACCGTTTTGAAGTACCCGTTTTGAAGGTGGTTTGTCTGCAAGGTTAACTCAAGGCAGCCTTCGAGTGTTACAGGGAGTGCAACCTCAAGTGCTCCCATGTATTAAACCATTCGATACTTCAACCAACAGTTAGGCCAAGGTCAAACTTTCTGTAACAACCCTTGAAAAGGTAAGCAGCAATTCAATCGCATCTGGGTTTACTGAGTGGAAGTGAATAGGGTATTAAATCATAGGCTACTTGAAAGAAATTCACAGGACATACGTTACAAAATATGTAGTTAAACAATGAAGTATATAATTGGATCACAATAATACTGCCTGAATTTATACAAGGAAATGCCGTATTTTTCGGAATATAAGCCACCCGATGTATAAGCCACGGCATGCAAATTTGCCGTACTAAGATTTAAAGTCAGTGTATAAGCCGCACCAGCTTATAAGCCGTACAGCAGTGCTGACGATCCAACCACACAGGTGCTGTGTATTGAAACGCCAGTACAGCGAATCAATGGTTCCACTATACATGCAATCCTAAGAAATGTAAGAAAAGTGCAAACGAGTGTCACCGTTAAAATAAGTGAATTTTAAGTCCTCATATTTAATATTTTTGCAGGCTGGATGATTGTCCTGCGTGGGCCGTGCATCAGTTTGTGCCCTTTTTTCCAAGCGGTCAGCAAAAGTTATGTGGTTGGGGACGGACAATAAAATTTTGACAACTTGAAGTCAGTTAAGTTGAAAGATCATTTTATCTCACAGGCTGAATATTTCTTGCAAAAGGACAGGCTTTTATGTAAAAAAATACCTCCGTAACTGATTGCACTACATACATTTATCTCTAAGTTTTTGTGGTGCTGATAAAAAACACCAATTAAAAAACGCCGCCAAACGCGCTTCAGTAATGAAAAATCCACCACAACACCTCGGTTCAAGTCATCGCACTGGAACCGCTCATTTTGCATGCATGCTGTACATGGAATATTGAATGCACACACCACCATGATCATGACAAATTCTGTTTTCAGGCTAGTCCTACTGCTACTGCAGACCCATTCTGCTCTCACCGATAACCACGTGACCACGGAAAGTGTTGTCAACAGAAAACTCAAGTGAAAACAACCCCGAAATGCCACATGAAGGTACACCATTGAAGCCCTTGATTTTATTTACTGGTAGAAAGAAATCTTTAGGTAACAAGAATAAAAATCTAAGTAACAAAAATGATAATTTGTGTACCCAAAAAATACATCATGAGAATGAATAAAAAGCGGGAAAATAATCACTAGAAATGGTGTCCCAGCAGAGCAAGTTATCTTTAAGATTACGTACACATTTCATGGATGTGTTCATGACTCCATGACTTGGGGAATTCCGTTAATAACTTAAAAACAGACAACTCAAATTTTTCTCTGGGGTTCCAGTTATCAGATGGAAATGACAGCCAAAAAAAAATACCTGCACCACCAGTATGGGTGTCCCGGCCGTGGCTTTAGTTGACTGATTTTATTCTTCAAAGGTTGCTGTATAAGTCGCATGGCATATAAGGTGCAGAGACAATTTTTCAGCACGAGAATCAACGTACAAGCCACGGCTTATATTCCGAAAATTACGGTACTTAAATAAAAGGACATCTACGATGTAAAGCATACTATATCAACACAAAAACCTCACCTGCTCAAACCAAAGCATTGGAAGGTAAACTGGAATGAGCTTTTCTGTGTCACTGGGGGAGAAAACACCATCAAAGTGAAAAAAGTTGCAACTTTGTGATCTGAGACAGTGATATCACTAGCAGAAGTGGGCAACAAGATTTTCCAATGAGGGAAAACAGAATTGGAATCAACTGCTGCATGGCTGGAACTTGACATCACTGCACAATTTTTTAATTGACTTGTGCGGGGCAAAAGTAAAAAATGCCACTCATGGATTTTAGAGGGCATAACCTGATTCCTATTTTGATGGATTGTGAAAGCCCTCTTTGAGTGCAGACCCCCTTTGATACTATTGATGACATTGCTGGATTGAAGCGACTGCTTAGTTTGGTAAAAATGTTTTTGGAGGCCGCAAGAACAAAGATTTTAACTTTTCTGAGAATGAGGGAAACTGAGGAACTCAAACTTTTAGAGGGTATATGGCATAAGGGAGTAAGGGTCAACCAAAAATAAACTTAGCCTACATGTACCTAAAACCAGCCACTTGTTTTAAGTACAAGTTCAGTTGAAGCCGAAACTTCAGTTCGAAGGTCACTCCTAATATCTGCAATGAAAATGAAATTCAACAATGTAGTTTTGATTTTAAAAAGTAAACTATACAAATAAAGTCAGATATTAGTATATAGGTCTCCCTCAAATGACATCATCTCCCCCAAATTGACGAGTACATCAACATTTTAGACTTCCAATATTCGTGATGCACATCATCTGTGCCATATTTTGAAGATATTTGGACCAACACATGTATGGAACAATTTGCACAATGTGTGCCCACGCACCCGATGATGTTGAAAACACAGTTGTAATTTTCCTTCAAAGATGGCATCCTATGAGAGAGATTTATAGCCGGGGGGGGGGTTGTGTACCAGAATGCACTAGGTTGAAGAATTTGAAGGCAAAATTAGGATGCTGATAGAAGCTAAGGCTGTGTCCAAAATGGGCTTCCAGAGCTATGGCTAGGTCTATTGACTGTGTGTCTCCGCATATTTCCAATGGTGTGAAGACCAAGACCAAGCTCTAGACAACAGATTTGGATGTAGCCTAAGTCAAGATGGTGTAAATGAATCATTAATATAAAAAACAACTTAAATGTAACAAATTTGCTACCAATATGTGACCCGCTCTGCGAAAATGAGTCATAAGTTGCCAGAGCCACTTTCTGAGTTTTCATATGTATTGGAAAGAGCAGATTGAGCTTTTTGTTTTGATGTATCACTCAGTTTGGCATACTGATGGAAGTGGATATTCCATCGTGAAAAATGCTGCAGTTCCTATTGATTTGCACTGTGCAAAATTATTCATCAGGACTTTACTCCAAAGTGGCTCTAGCAACTTGTGACTCGTTTTCACAGGATGGGTCACATGTATCAGCAAATTAGTTATTGGTTTTACCGGGTTTTCATAGCCTACTTTTGTTATCTAACCTTAACAGATCAAAAATTGTTTTTGTAATGGGCAAACAAAACTATGGCAATGCTTGCCAATTACCTTTGATGTTGTAATGACAGCTAGCAATTGCTTGCCAATCGTTGGCAGCAAAACTACAGCTGTGATGTATAAATGAATGTGTGGATAAATGAGTTAACCCCGTGTCAGATGTAATGAAGACAACGATGTTGCACTCATTCCTACACTGTACGCTGAGCAACAAATAACTAAGGATGAGCTCAGAAGAGATCAGACGTTTACAAGTCAGAAATCTACCCTACCAGCTGACCCACATAGCCAACCTGGCAGGTATCCAAGTGATGACTCTATCAGTGATGAAACAAGCCACAACTAAACTAACCAATTGATAAGCCAACCAATTTCAACAAGTTGACTACCACACCTGGTCTGCTTGAAGGGTTAAGTTCATAGCCAGATAGTCAGCTAGTTCAGTGAGCAACCAATCAGCCAAGGAGCAAACTAGCCAGGCATTGAAAGTCCTAACCAAGCAATCAGCACTTCATCCAGTATGTTAGACAGTCAACTGGATACCCAGAATGTCTGTTTATAAAACGGACCAAAAACATATCCACTCTCAAGCATCTCTCCAAAACATAGAAGCAAAGTACCACGCAGCACGCCACCAACAGGTCACCATGAGGGGCCTATACTGCAGTACACGATGGGAGAAGTCATCAAACGACATTGCTTTTGCGAAAAGACTTGGGAGTTATTGTGGAATTATACAAGCAAGATGTTGATCGTGAAGTAAAAAAAAATGCCTCTCTGATGCAAAAGCTGGGCAGTGCACTGCACTGCAAATCACTTCCACTGAAACTTGAAAAAGTGTACTCACAGGCTGCACGGAGAAATAATTCTTATGCTTGTTAGGATCTGGTGCAAGCCCATACACACCATCAATCAGTGACTTGTCTCCATACAAGAAATGGGGATTGGATATGGAAGTTGGAACACCTGTAAGGAGAAAAAGCATTAAAGGAAGTATCACAATCTGAGCTGATGAACGACTACCCAGGAATGACACAACCACTATGGCACGGTCAAAATGAATGCATTGCCCATTCACAAGGCAACACAATCTTTGAAACTTCACAAGCATTAATCATTTTTTATCCCAAACCATCAATTACATGTACATGTAGCCTGTGTCTGACATGTTCATGGAATGTCAACGTCAAATCCATTGATTATGTTTTCACATGATTGCTCTACTAATGTAACTTGGCAAATGCCCGGGGAATGGATAAAAATCAGGGTAAACTTTAACAGGTGGCCCACCGAATCGACATTTGTCTACCCTCATTTGCCCTGAAGGTCCACAGTCTTCAGTCTTCACATCACAGAAACCTGCATTGGGTGGGTACACGCTGCCGTTCTGGTACACAGTTGGCGGCAAGTAGAAACTTGACAGGGGATGGTCAAAGACGTAGGGCATAGACCTAGAATGAAATACAGTCATGGGGAGATTGCTTAATATGAAGATTTAAGGGCTCTTTGCCATTCAGAAAGATTTTGCCAGATCGAAACATCAGGCTATGTAGATTTCTAATTTATGAGATGTAGGAAGACTGCAAATTATGAGAAGATAAACATTACTACGAGTAGTTAAAATTAATCTTGTGGCAGTACAAAGATGCATTTTCTTATGGAAATTATGCATTCAGCAATTACGGTAATAAAGCATTTTTTGTCCAATAAAATTGCACCTGGAATTCTGATGATATCACTGAATAATTGAGTTGTGGGTATATCATGCATAAAAACATGGAAGCCAAATGTATATGTACATATATTACGTGTAAAGTCGCACTGGACTTGAAGGACCATTCAGACAGCACAGCGCTTGAACCAACGTGATAGGGACCAACATGTGATAGGGTCCGAAAAAGCCTGATTGAAGTAGGCCTAATGACATCATTAAAATTAGTCTACCATGTCATAATGTTTCATAGCAAGTCATGAATAAATATGAGGTATCAGAAATATTACGTCTGCGGTGTCATAATTTAATTTTACAGCAAAAGTCATTTCATTGATGGCTCAATAAAGCAAACATTTTAATAAAGTAAGCAAAACACAATTTTAAATCTTAGTTTCTATAATTAGAAAAGGGCCTTTATTGTAAGCATGTACATGAAACTTTTAATTATTTCCGAAAATAAATTGTTTACCTGCATAAAGTTGGCTGAAACAAATATAACGTATCCTTCTCTGTAACAAATGAATGAAACATTACACCATCTGCAAAGGTATAAGAAAATATAAAGAAGTTTTGGTAAATGCCACGTTTGCTCTAAATATACTAATTACACAGTATGAGAGGAAGTTGTTGCCAATTAAAGTTTCTGTCTTGGACTTGAGTGACAATATTTCTTTCCCTTGAAACCTAGCTTACAAAACTGACTAAATGTAAGACTTAACTTGAAGAAAAACAACCGACAGCATTAGTTATACAACACTGAGGGCAAGGCTGGCACTATTAATAGATCTAGAAGGAATACAATTCTCTTATGTACCCTACTGTCAAATGAAATAAGCTTTTATTGATTTTGCCCAATGCCATTTGATGTTCAGTTTTTGTCTAATATGCACAGCACAATAATCTAGTCAGTACCCTTTTCACTGTACAAGAACAATATTTCATGGGTACTTCTTTCACAATTCTGGACCACTGCGGAGATACGCAATCAACAATGTATTTTGTGCATATGATCGGTTACCGAGGAGAATAGACCTGTGGTCGACAAATGTTTGTTACTCAAACTTGTCGGGGAAGTGCTCCTCTTACAGTTTATGAAGAGCACCAAGTGAAAATAAAGTAGACCAATTAAGAGTTCAAAATGAAATTCACTTAATGACGTCTGTAGCAAAATGACCTTTGACCTACCTGTGCCATTGATCATATTGGCCTCTGGAGTTAACCACCAGGTTAACTTATCATTCCCGTTCCACCGCTGGATTAGGTTGATCCGGGATCGCACCTCCTTTCCTGAGAATACTGTGAAATCATCATGGGCACTTCCGTTTTGCTGATGAAGACATGAGAGCAGGAGATGCTTTTATTAAAATGAGAGCTTTCTCCGTTATTCTTTTCCTCTTGGTCTGACACCATATTTCACAACTCTTTGTTACCTCAAAACAAAAGGAAGAAAAGCAATGACTCACATCCACAAGGAAGCCAAATTTGCCGCCCGGCATTCCTGGAATTGTAAAAAATCTGCTGGCTATCTTCAACACCTCATCTTCGTATCCCCAGAGAAGCTCCCTGACAGTTAACGTTTTAAAGAGATGCTCATGCATTCCATCTAACAGGAGACTCAGTGCCTCTTTAGCTTCTTTGGGTAGCCAATCTAGCATGTGAGCAACCGTCTGTGGAGAACAATAAACGCCATACCAAGTCTGAATTATACTATGACCTCGAGCTTGACCAAGAGAGTGCACAATTTTCTTAGCGACAGAGGCTCCTTTATACAAATATATTTGCAATTAAGTCATTGCACAATACTGCTGAATGAATGCAGTGAATATCACAGAAGAGAAACAAGCAACAGTACTGAGAAATATCTTACTAACAATCAATTGCTTGCCAGTCCAAATTTGGGTCTTGTTAACTGTATTCTCCCACTACAGTCCATTGACAAACAGCAGTATCCATTTCACCAACCTGGGCCATTTGCTACAGACCTACACAAACCTGATACTCACAACATAGGGCACATTGACAGCCGTGAAAGAGTCCGACTCTGGACCCACCGACATTCCTGGCTCAAAGAAGTAGCTGTAGACTGGCATGTTAGATATAGTACTGTTGCTATTCAAGGTCAGGTTCTGTCGGTGCATCTCTAGCCTATACAATGAAATATAGCAAAGAAATGACAATATCTGAGATTTCTTGTATGAAAGTTCTTTATAAAACCAACTGCCCTTGCTCACCCATAGCTCAATTCTCTATCTGAAGCACACTATGTTGAAATTACCTGTACGCTCTTGGCTGAATGGGATTGAAAAGGCCGACAACAAGTATTTGCATGCTAACTAGTTTTCATATAATGTTCTGATTAGGGCCAAGCAAAACATTTGATAAGAGCAGTGAAGTATTTTTCCAAATTCTTGATTGCAATTTACTCACAACTAAAGTATTTCTAAAAGTAAAGCACACTTAACAATCTCTTTGCATGCTTTAACTCCACCTACAATATTTCCCACTTGCTGAACTTTATCAAAAGTATTAATATTTAACATCTGTCCTCATGCAACTTTCATTTCCACTTTGTACATCCACAACCTATGTGTATTCACTCACATCTCACCTTGCGCACTCCATACTTGTTCTTTTTTAGTTATTTTATTTTGGTGTGATGAGTCGTGAAGTGATTGGCGAGACAGAATGCCACCCATCGACACCTGGAGTATGCAGCCTGCGAAGTACCAGCGGAGCATGGGCTCTTAAATTGCAAGAGAGACAGCTGTCTTGCAGGACACTGTGGCATATCCATGTCTGGAGGATTACTGGCACTCATATCACCCACTTTAATTTTACATCTGATTCATATTTTACACTTTTGCATGATATTGTTTTGCTTTCCAAGGCTTGCCTTCATAATTCACATCTGCAAACAATCGCTAGCTTACATGTACATGTACATACAAGCCTTATCTTTGCTATAAAAGCTCCTTGAACAAGATTTTAGAGTTAGTACACATACTTTTTTGCTAAGGCAAATCTCTTCCTTCCTTCCTTACTCGTCACCACTCACAAAGCTCAAGCCTACTGTCCAGACACAGCGGACAATCTCACTGTGACTCAGCAACTCTAATGACGTCTAGCACACGGGGCATAACTTTCCAAAGGTGCCATTAACCCTACAACAGCATACTCCACAATCTGCAATTTGTGGACCGACCCTAATGGGCAAGTGAAATTTGGTGAGGTTTGGAAAGGTCAGAGATCCTGGAAGTTAACTTTTAAAACAGTACCCCTTAATTTACTTTCCTGCAAGAAAACATTGGCTAAACTTGGTTATACAGAACCTGTGATTCATAAATCCTCCAAAAACCTACTTTTTTGTTGTTCTGATATTATGGAATACTTACGGGTGGAAACACTGCGATGATAAATCCCTCTACCATGCAAGAATGAATAAAACACTTGCGAGTACAGATGTTAACATTAACACAAGAAAATTAACAGTGTCCAGATATACTCTGCAATTCATTGCATGGTAAGCTATGCCGTGGTGAATATGGAAAGGAAAAACGGGACAAAAGTTAACCTTCTTGAGGAGTAAATCACAAAATGCTGCGCTCCAGCTGCCGTCCTTCAGAAACACGGTGTAGAAAATGAATGCCAGAAATCTTTCTTCCCAATTGCAAATATAACAGCAGGACCGTTCCACTGGGAACATGCGTTCCCAACGGAACTCTGCCTGGATTGGTCTGGAACGTGGAACACTAGCTTCCAACGGGGAACGTTCCCGTTTTTTGAGACGCTCCCTTACACTCCACAGGAATGAAACTGTTTCAAACATATTTAAAGCACTGGAGTAAAAGCTTACAAAAAACAATTACCACAGTTCAGAAAGTCACCTTGTCAAATTATCACTTTCGGTAAAAACTACAAATCAATTAGAAAGTTGAGGACAGTGTGGATATCAGCAAAGGACAGGAAAATGCCTCAATTTGTAAAATGAACTTTCCCATTTTTGGTCAGTAGAAGACAGAGTAAAAGACAAACTCCAACAAATCTCAATAAAAACTAAAGGTGAAATCTTCAAAAAACTTAAGTTATATTACGGGAGAAAGTTAACCTGTGACCATTCCTAGATTTAGATTCTCCTCGGTGCTTTACCTGTAAACATATGGCCCTTTGTGCGCCAAACTTGGCTTGGCACCTTCTACGACTTCAGCTGGGTTGGCCACGTCAAAAAAGTAGAACCTCCAGTAGATGATGAAAGGGGGCTCCTTCCAAATACTGTAGACCATTGATGAAGGCTCCAATACCATGAGCTACAAGTTTCAAATAAATCCTGGGTTTAGATCAAGCCCTCAATGGATTGTGCTCCGTGAAACACCATCCTCAAATGCAAAAATAATGGTTACAGGTACATTACTTTCTAATTTGGGTCTCAATGTAGACACTTCTACACATACGTTTTTATGAGCTTCGAAGCTTTCTATGGTGACGGTGGCAAGTTAGATGAAAAGGTTTGCGGTAGCAAATTGCAAGTATATCTCTTTCTGAGCATGTGCGGTTCTGAAAAAGCGGAGGTTACTCAACTTTTCCAGGCAGTATGCTCCGTCTGTCGTCCTGAATTAGCATCCTCTCCACAACTCACCATCTCCATACACATTATAAGCAGCTTCATCACGGCACCCTCTGCAGTCTCCTGATGACAGACAGAGCATACTGTCTGGAACCTTGACTTACCTCCGGTTCTCTTCATAACCACACATGCTCAGAGATAGATCTTCTTGCAGGGTGCAACCACAAACCTCTATTCCTAACACGTTTAATTTGATAACTGAGTGACATGAAATTCAGGTCTAAGAACTAGTACAGCAACAGTTCCAGAACCAAACTTTAAAATGGTGACAATTCAAATAAAGAATCCAAACACACTTGATTTATTACTGGGAAACTAACCTCACTTCAATAGATTGGTTCACTCCTTCATTACCTTTGACATCAGTGAGTGTTTGACAGCATTCCACACGACAGGGATAAGAACGGCGCCCGTAATCACCAGCAGCGCTCCCATGACAACACAGCCAAGCTGCCCTCTGTAGCCTGCCATGGTACAAAGTCCCAGGCTCTGGAAGAGTAAGGACAACTTCACTGGAAAATGGATCTCTGCATTGTTAATTTTGCAAACCACTGCGCCTCATGTCATGAAATCTTCAACAATATAACTCCCTAAAACTTGTACATGTACTGCAGACATGCACTGAGCTCAGGTGAATCAGGTAGATCAGGTGAATCAGGTAGATCAGGTGAATCAGGTAGATCAGGTGAATCAGGTAGATCAGGTGAATTAGACTTCAGAATATGCCCATATTGTTTTTGTTTCTGATTCTTCTTGCGTTGAGGTATAATCCAGTGACCCCTTTTTTATATACTGACTTAGTTTTTGATATTAAGGGAACAGTGTACTCAGGGCTTGACTGGAAGACGGAATCTGAGAAGCAGAACGACTCACAGAGGTGATAAGTCCATGGGACAGTAGAAGTGGCCAAGATGTTGTACATGTATCGGTATATTGTTGTGCTCATGCTGACACAGTTAGCATGATACCACTGTATCCCGTGTTGATTTTTCCGGACACCTTTCTGGCAATCCCCACAAGGAAGCCCGGGAGGACCCAGATTCAGATGGATGTCACCATTTAGCAACCTCAAATCAAATTGTCGGGTTGCAGTACTATCAGTGTGGTATGCAATGAACCTGTGGAAAAACCCTAGTTGGGCCAAGGTCAAGCGGACTACTTGGAGTGGGCAAAAGCTGAATGGTACTGGAGAGTTTGCAGTTGCTGGTGACAAAAGCAGTTAACGATGATGAACAAGCCAGGTATGGGGCTCTGCAGTAGTTCACGTGCTGACAATCCAATATGGCGCCATACTGTTGGAAACAGGTGCCCATCCCATAAAACACAAGCACACCAACATACATGTATGCAAGAGGACCCTCAGACATGGAGGATGTTAAAATCTCCAAAACTCGCCTTCTTGGGGTGGAACTAAAGTAAATATGGGCCTAGCTCCTGCCGACAGAAGATTGGAGGTAGCACATGTGCAGACTTAAGGTGCAAACCCATAAGAAACATGAACGATCGTCAAAATCTCAAGGACACACAACACGTGCCTTGTGGCTAACGCTGCCATCACATCACGATGGGATGCCAATCGCCAGATTGGGACGCCAATCGCCAGACTTCTTTGGAGTCAGAAAGAAAGTTGAGGTGAAGCGCTCTGGAGGGTTCAGGAAAGACACCAAAATGTTTTGACTGCTTGGAAGCGTCCGAACGCCTGGAATGGGTCTTCCATTCTTTACCTATATAGCAGCAAGGTCCTAAAAAAAAGGACTGTCCCATAAACTTCTTCAAGTTCTTCATGATCATGACAAACCAAAGTTGTGATGGTCTAATATCACAGAGCGATATAGAGCACTGACTCAAGTAAAAAGTGATGCCTGCTGGGTTCATCTATGTTTGTACACAAACCCATGGAAAACACTAAATTTTGTAAGGCTTTTGTACGGTTATTTGCATATATATCTGCATCTATATTCTAAGACGATATGTCAACCATATGTATGAAAGCATAATCAGTAAATCAGCATTTCATTTTGCTCTGCACCAAAAAACACAAACGCGTGCGCATCACTGCACATGAATTTTGCCATGACATTTTGAAAATCAAATTTTATTAGTACCCCATGCGTATGACAGCCGCTGCACCAGAGCCATCAACTCATTTAACAATGACTGAATTAAGAGAAAGACTTTTTAATTTAGCACAGGCCTAGCTTATTTATTGAAAGACAGCCATCTACCATTGCATTTCAAATACATTATTCGATATCCATTGTATCTGATTTTGAATGATCTACCAGCATGCACATGGGTTTAAAATGTCTGCACCTAGGCCGACGTCAAAGTTTCTCCGCGCAGAGAATGAGAAGTTAGTGCTCCAGTTTTATAGCTCTACACATATGTCGACTACAGAATTTCTTCCCTGCCCCAATCACAGTGTTTCTTTCTCCAGATTTTTAACATACAGTACATTTGTACATACGTAAAGCCCATAATTACTGAATCACTGAGTACAACATACTGCAATGGTATGGTAACTCTAGCCCAAAAGCATGACATCTTAACATTTGTGTTTTAGGCCTACATGTAGGTCTACTTGAAAAGGACCTTCCTGCAGTCATGACAATTGACAGCTAAGCCACAGTTTCTGAGCTACATCATACATGTTCACTTCACTTTTTCGACAAATCAGTAAATTATAAAAACTTATAATGTCGTACTCCGAACCAAGCTTTGTGTACATCGTCCTATACATTGTATTCTTTTAATTTTTTGGCATGAGATGGACGGCTCTTGTGTGTTTATATTTCAAAAACCAGCTGCTTTACTATTCAATTACAGTGCTGATACGTGGTATTGACGTGCACATATACAGTACAAAATGTACTGCAATTAAATGTGTGCACAGGCTGGTAACAAGCGATGCCAACTCACATCATGCACTCGAATATTAACTGCTGAGTAGGCGCTGATGTTCTATTTCATTTTGGGCCCAATACCGACGGACGACGAACCCCAGAGAGTTTGACGGGTAGGCCTATAAACACCATGACGGTCAGACTGTCGGGTGAGACGACAAAACCGGCCCTGAATTACACAATAGGCCACTATCGAAGTACATCGATCACGCTATCGTGTAGTCTTGTTTTCAACACCTTCCTGTGTATTCTGTGACGCGAAATATCACCGTCCAGACGAATTACAAGTACCCACCACACACCGCACGTATATCGGATCCTAGCTCCGCGAAAGGCGGCTTGAACCCAAGATTAGCTATCGTACTGCGTGCGGTTCCAAGGCCTTCGTATCAGGGTTGCATAAAATGCACAGGAAGCAATGCAAAATCCGAACAGCGTCGCCTGGGGTTGGGGGCACTCCTCTGGCGTCGCGTTTCCGACTCTAAAAATACCCCCAAATAGTAGTCAAACCATGGAGGTAGGAAATATCAAACTACGGA
Organism: Acanthaster planci; assembly: GCF_054643075.1. Taxonomy (NCBI): domain Eukaryota; kingdom Metazoa; phylum Echinodermata; class Asteroidea; order Valvatida; family Acanthasteridae; genus Acanthaster; species Acanthaster planci. The sequence continues at coordinate 31,816,075 of NC_141777.1, forward strand.
GGTCGAAAAAGCACTGAGTTGTGCCCACCTCAATATAACCATGGAGGTACTCTTCCTACCTCCTTGATCATGCAAGTTGGAGCATGCGGGCTTGTGAAAGAGGTAGCTTATCCCGAGTAACCAGTCCCACTTCGTACTACATACAGAAAATGAGACAGAAAAAGAAAACGAGACAGAGTAACTGATTCCAAATTTGCGTTTTCTTCTTCTTCTAAGTCTTGCAACAAATACGTAAGGGATATTCTAAGTTGCAGGTACGTGTGGCTAGCTGACTCTTAATACATGTGTTGGGTGCCTCTTACTAATGATAATGACTTAATGTGTCCTAGAGGTATCATTTTTTGTAGCTTTCCTTATTTCAGCTGACAAATGGTTCCATTCCACAAGAGTCCTGGGTATGAAGAAAAACTTGTAAAGTTTTGTGCTGATTGATGGGAAAAGGAAACAGAAGATTTTGTCCGGAGCTAACCATAATGATCAGAACCCACTTTAACTTTGTGACGGATGGAGACAGAAAAGTGAGCCTATGAGAGAGATTTCCATCCACGGATTTTGAATCATTGAGGAAACATTGCTTCTTGGTCGAAAATCTTTGCGTACAAGTCTTGCCGCCCTCCGCTGAACTGTCTGTTTTTGTGATCTTGATGATACGGATCCCAGACACTAGCACAATCACGATATTCCAGCTTGGGTCTAACTGAGGGTTTAGTAGGCAATCTCTTTCACCTGTGAAGAGCAGCTGTGAAGATTTCTACGGAGTAACTCAAGCATCTTGTTTGCCTTTGAAGGGGCACTGCTTATACTGATCAGCCCAACTCAGTATATGATCTATTTCTTCTCCGAGGCTATTGGTCTTCTCGAGTGGTTTTCCATTTTAATAGGTTTTTGTCTTGTGGGTAATATGCATACGCCTATAGCATATAGCATTTTGCACTTGTTAAATTTCATCTGCCAACACGACTCCCATTTGCTGAGCATGATTATGTGGGTTTTTTTTTAGATCTTGAACATCATTCCTTGTCTTTATTTCCCAATACAGGATACAATCATCTGCCAACAGCCTAACTTGTGATGCAATTCCTGACGTAAGGTCGTTAAGGTACAGTATGAAGAGCAATGGCCCGAGGGCAGTGCCCTGTGGTACACCAGAGGTTACTTCTATTGGTACGGTGAGGGGACTCTTTCCAAAACAACTTTCTCGCTTTTCTTGAGGAGGATAATACGTCATAACTGTCTCAATGTCGCAAAGCAGAACCCTAGTGCCGCTCCACTCAGACTAAAAATTAAGGAATAACTCAGACGAACAGAAGACAAAACGCAAGATCTGCAACACATAAAAATGAATTATTAATTTCAAGAAAGAAATGAACTAAAGTATTTACACCCCCTTATCGGTCAGTTTAACGGGCCCAGTGAGAAAACATTACGAGATTATCCCGTAAGTGGAAAAATAGCTCCAGATATTACACCACACAGAAATTAATACAATATAAATATTCCATAGCTCTTTTATATACAATGTAAATCATGGTGATCATAGAGCAATGGCAGGAGGTGAATCCAACGGACCACCAGCCTTTGCGAGACGGAAGTGCCTGGGCTTGTTATGTTTCTTGGGTAGGTCCCTACACACCGACCATCGGAGACTATTGTGACGGTTGAGGCTAGCATTCATCAAAGTCAGGTCAAAATAAGAATCGTAAGGAACTGGGACAGTAGTCGCCCTGCCATAGCACACATAGGGTAGAATTACAGGATACCCTGTAGTGTTTCCCTCTAATAAACTCTCGGCCTTAAAATTTTCCCTCCAGAATCCAGGCTTGATTTATCGTACTAAACTATTATGATAGCGAGCTTTCTCTCCTTAACTTTGAAAGATCAATGATTACACATGGCATAAATATATATAACCCGGGCCTAATATCCTCGGGCCTGGCGTTCCCGGGAGTTTGCAGTGCATGCTAAACTAAATTAAAGGGCTTTAATCGCCCACAAGCGGAAAAACAACCCTCACACAGCTCAGGGAACAGGGACGTCCGCCCGACGCGCAGCCCTCGGTGGCTCCTGACTCGACAGCCTCAGCGCTGAAGGTCCACACCCATCCGCTCGACGAAAACCCAACCCGGCGAGACACACTCGGGTACTCCGGCTAGCGCTCGAACACCGCAAAACTCAATTCAGACAATGTGGGCTCGGGTTATATACCCTCCCATCCCCTGGAATGCCAGTTACCCGACTAATACATTTCTAATATTTTAGATATACACTGAGGCAAGAACTACATGTAGGCCTATAATGAACAAAGGATACGAGCCCGGTGCGAGTGCATAACAGAAAGAATCCTAGTTTAACAGGCCGCAACCTCCTAAGTTACATAACGTTAACAATTACCATTGCTAGACAAATTCTCAAGTAAGAAAAAAAAATTAAACCCGTCTTGTGACACTCAAGTTCCCAGTTAACTTCCAACTATGATTGTGATCCGGATGTCTCGACCACTAGAAATACACAGGCCTGAAAATACAGCCTGTCTCATTCGAACCGTGTCAAAAACCAAGTAGCCTTTTGAGGCTAAAATATTGCAACGTTGAACGCTTCTGTGGGTCTTTCCACATACGCTAAAAAAGATGTTCTACTTGGATTTTTGTGGCTCTCGGCCGTTTACTATCACTCTATCTCTCTTGTCTGGCATTGTTTGGAGTTCCAAAACACACCCCCAAACAGCGAGTCTCAGTAAGGGCCCACCACATGACTTCTATAACGTGGAACCGTGCCAGCGCCCCCACTGGTCAACTGGCAACGACGCTACACCGTCACCTCCGAGGACTCTTGTTCGTCCCCGAACAAGGTGGCGAGCACCAGCGACCGGGTGCCCGCAGAGGTCCAAAACCGCTGGCACCGACGACTTTTACACAAAAAGGAAAACAGATGAAAAATGCTTAACCAAACATTAATTAAGAAAACAAGGACGCAAATGTAGAAATACCGAAGTACCCCACCGCTTGATGGTGGCTTCCAGTGGACTTCTGTTCGCCGAATGAGTTCCTCCCAGAAACGGTGGTGGGCGTTCTCCAGAAAAAGAGAGAGTGGGGGCGCTCCAGGTGGAAGCAGCCCTCATAGGTAGACGCTTCTGCAGAAGGGGTTTCGATATCATCCGGTGCGCCCATCGGCTGGAGTAGCTCCGGGCGACTCCCACTTTAGATTGTCGTGTTATGGGGTAAGTAACGAATTGGGTGGATGGCCAATCCAGCTCGGTAAAACCTCGACTCCGTTTTTGTCAACCAAGCCAGCACGGCCACAGCGCAACAACTGCCCACAGCCGTTGGGTGGTGTTGATGCCGTCCCCATGCCTGTCCTTACGTGGTTCGGTCTCCATCTTTGGTGTAACTTCAGCCAAAACACAGGCCAAGGGAACACACGTTGATCTTCTGGTTCTTTGTGAAGACACCAGCTTTGCTTTATTGACTCCCGGCGTGTCCGGAGCACACCTACCGGCTCCGCACTATAACTTGTGTGAGGAGCCGAGTGGCTCCATTGACTCCCGTGCGGAGCACCGTTGGCTCCGCATCTTTGGTTTGTGTGAGGAGCCACTGTGCCCCACTGACTCCCGTGCAGAGCACCTCTGTTGGCTCTGCGCCATTGACTTGGTAATGAGCCGCTGTGCTCCCTTGACTCCCGTGCGGAGCCCCTCCACGGGCTCCGCACCATTCACTATGATATCAGTGCGGAGCAGCCCTGTTGGCTCCACCCCATTAAACTCCTACGCAGAGCCCCTCCACCGAATCGGCGCCACTCAAATCAGTGCGGAGCGGCCTTGTTGGCTCCACTCCATCATTTTCTGTGCGGAGCCGATCAACAGGCTCCTCGCCATTCACTTAATTATACATGTGGCGCAACTCCATGGGTGCCGCCTACCTTATAGGGTGAACTAGCTCCGAATGGAGGCTAGGCTTCGACACACTATGAGTTGGAGGACTTGAGTGCTGCTGGGAGAGGTCTCTTTTGTCCACCATATGGCACGTGTTGTTAGCATGGCTTCCTGCCCCTGCTACAGAGGCAGGAAGGGGTTGTTCCTTGTGAGTCCTGGCACTTGTAGTTGTAGAGTGAAAAATGTGGGGAGTCAAATGATAAAGCCCCGCCCCCGTTGCGACGGCACGCACAGCTTGACTACTGTTCCAAATGGAACAGTGTGTCTGACATGCTTCCGTTGTCAGCTCTGGGCGATTCCCTCTGGACGTTGGCACTTGTGGTAGTGTGGGAAAGTACGGAAGACTTGGGATGAAGCCGTGCCCCCACCGCAGCGACACCCACAGCTTGACTACGTTCCGAATGGAACGGAATATCTGCTGTGCTGCCGTCTTCAGCACGGCGTGGTTCCCCGTGGGTCCTGGCAATATAGGTGAACTGACAAAAATATCGTCGAATGTACCGAAACTAAGCCCCTCTCCTGCTGCAGTAAAAGGCGAAAACACGACAATGTTCCGACTGGAACATAATTAAGTCTGCTTCGCTGCCGCCTACAGCATGCATAGGGCAGTTCTCTACAGTATGAGGGACGTACACAGCACGTACGATGTACGTGCATGGTACATGTAGGTAGCTCAATAGTCTGGCCTGGCTCACTGTCACTGTTCCTTTCCCGCCCATATTTTCCAGAGTAAAACGTTCTTGAAAAAGGAGTCCAATTCGTCAAAAGTGACAAACCGTGTCTTTTCACTATAGCTGACCCTTGAAAAAATATTCGAGTTCATCGAAAGCGTTGAACGGCGTTCCCCCGTCCACCAGACTGACCAACAATCTGTAATGGAGGTCACTGCTTGGTCACGTGAGCGCGTGCGCGGGCGTGGTCACAGCTGTGACAGCAGCGCGAAGGCTATAAAATGCGCGCGCAGGCTGATGCTATGGGTGCGTTCGATTAGCTTACACGTGTAAGTCAAACTTACACGAGAGCGTTCGTTTAGCCATCACGTGATCTTCGTGACTGCCCTGGTGTCAGCCACCACTACCCCAGCGCTGGCGAGCGGGTCTCTGGAGGCTGCCCGAGTGTAATATGACGTCATGAAAGGACTGTTCGAGCATGGACGTACATGATGGAACGAGGCGGGGACTTGACCTTTTTCCCAGAATGCCTTGGAAAACACACTGCAGCGTTCGATAAGCCTCATGTTGAGACTTCCCTTGAGTGTAACACTGGTGTGTTCGGGCATAGAGGTAGAATGGTTCGGGGAAGCTAATCGAACGCACCCAAATCTTTGGGCTGGACTCGACTAGACTATAGTCGTTTTGCTTGATCAAGGGCTGATCCCAAGGTAAGGGTCGAGAGTCCTGTGCAAGGAGTAATTCAACTGGCCTAGTGTGACTGTGCCTAGCGACTAAGTTCAAGTGGTGCGCGTGTTGTTGAGGGGCTCGGTAGGTTGAGGGGCTAATTGGTGGTGTGTGTAGTTCCAAATAGGAGCTTGCGGTCGATGCAAGGGCGGATCTCGTGAAGTGAGTTGCGTGTATCTCCGGCTCCGACGCGCCGCGCCTCGAGGAGGAGGGCGCCCTCGCCTTCGTCGGAAGGGGCGCGGCGCCACAATATCAAGTGGCAACGCATGCTGTGTACGTGAGACATTGGACAACCTCAAAGCTTTCATTACTGTCGAGTTGTGTGAACAGTGTATCCAAGCACCTTTTTGGTTAGATGGGGATTACATGTATTTTGAAATCACATTTCCTAATGATGGAACCTAAAGAAAAAGGAAAAATAACAAAAACAACATGCTACCATAGCATATTTCCAAACACTGTGCATCTAACATTTTAATTTCTCGGTTCAATTTCTCTCTTCAAACAAATTATTTCAGGCATTGAGTTACAAAGTACAAATAAATCAATGAAATACACAATGACAAAATCATTGACTGCAGCATATTACAAATAAATTCAAGGATACAAACCAAACTGTTTAAAGTAAAAAAAAAAGAAACCTAAATATTATGGACATGTTTATATTCCTTTTGTGTCACTTTTCAACAAAAAACTTTACAGGAAAATTTCTTTATGAAGAAAGGATTCTTCTTAAGAAATGGCACATCTAATAATTACCTTTAAATAAGGTTTTAAATGACTCCATGAACAATTTCATAGAAATTTGACAACAAACATTAACCCTTCTGAAAACCTTGATTTCCTTCTGCTATTCTATTTTTAAGTTCTCTAGTAGTCTTGGCCCAAGGCTGGATTTGAGTTATGTTCATGAAATGTACAGCTGGTCCCTACAGTAAGAATGCATGGTGGCAGTAAGCGCAAATGACATCAATAGTAAAAGGTTCTCCCAGTAGTCTATTTCAGCCTTTCTGAGGCATGACGTTAAATTTTAAGGTTTGTTTTTAAATGCTGTAGGAATTAAGGAAGAGAATTTGAATAACCCCACAAAAGCCCCTCCCCTGGCAGGTCCCCACTGGCCCATCCCTGGATCCATTAATTTAATACCTCCACATAGTATACCCTAGAAATACAATTACCGGTAATCAGAGTCCATCCAGATTGGATATGCCCCTCTTTGGGATATTTTTGTCAATGAGCTTTATGGGCTATTCTCAAGTGTAGTCATGACCTGTTTTTACAACAACTCATTACAGTTGATTGCTCCAGTATTTTAGCCAATGTGCTAATACTTTGACAGTGAAAAAGTATTATTTGCAACTGACTCTTGAGATCAAGGACAGAATAGCTTAGCGTGGGCAACATTCCCTAAAACTGTCAGAGAGGACAGAAAACATGAGGGCAAGTGGCATCTCCATTCACGTCCACTTGTGTAAAATACCAATGATGCTTCAATACAGTTAGAGCACCTGGATATACTGGTACAGTACTGCATAATGGCATGCACTAGGCTAATTCACAAGGTAGAGGCATGCTCACAATGTTTGGGGTAAGCATGTCCCATTTACCTACACTGTGTGTGATTCAGTTCCTTGATGGTACCCTCTGATCCATCATCAACATGGCTTAGTTGTACTGATCAGGTGTCTGGTCACTTGCGAGGGAAATACTCTAAATTGAGTCTTGAACCAAGACTACAACTCTCTGCGTACTCATGATGTGCAATCTATGAATTCGTGAATTCAGTAAGGCCTACTGCCAAATGTACTTCAGTTGGCAATGACTGCATCTGTCAGGATGTAGTCACACAGATGCAATCAGTAAGAACCTCAACCTACAGACACAAGATCCAAATGTAAACCTAACATCCAGAAAGCCGATTTTGTCCCAGGGCCTTCCCCGAAACCTAGATCTGCGTGTATCCCTGAAGATGCAACCTCCAAGATGTATCCCAGATGTAAACACACTTAAATGTATCCCTGATGTAAACATACAGTGATCCACTCTGCAAAATCCAACTAGTGTCTAACGTTTTGAATTCGACATAAATGTACCTGCATATGTACCACTGATTTAAAATGGATGGTGCAAAAGATTCATCTGGATTTCGATTTGTTGTTTTGTCATATTGGATGATGTATATATCACATTTTTAAATTTTTCAACATGTGCTCCCCACAGAAAACCAGATATATGAAATTGGCTTGCCTCTGAACTTGTGGAAGACTTTTTAAAGACATTTTCAAAGCTTTTTCCTGCTATGAGAAACGTAACTTGGTGAAAATGGCCAAGCGAAAGATTGAAATAGTGCAACAGAATACCAACAGAGGTCTTTTATGCCAAATGCAAACTCCCTCATCTCTTTCTTTATCAAATAATGAACCAAACTCAATTTAAAAAGCAGGTCACACATTCACAAATGTGTCACTAATGTGACAAAATTATTTGAACACTTGGCACATATGTATAAGGTACTTAATTTGTTTGTGATGAAATGGCAACCAATACACATGTACCCATCAAATGTTTCGTACATGTGTGCAAAATCATTTGGACACTTGGCACATTTAGATTGAATTAAGTTGCTTGTAGTGAAATAACCCATTAACCAATGTTTTCAAATTTATGGATGTTTTATCCAGACAACCCTAGTAACCATCTATATGTTCATCCCTTGCTCATTAAACTTTCTTTTATCCAAATCGATTGCAATGCCGTTTGTATACAATTAGTTGGGATTTGAAGTTTTGCATGATGAAGGTGCAAGGTAATAGGTCTGCGGTAGCACCATACAAAGTATCTCTTTTGTAAGTGTGGTTCTCACAAGAATGGAGAGTACTCAACGTTCAGAGAGTATGCTGTCCGTCATCAGGAGACTAGAAAACTTTGGTAAGCTTTGGTGGTCGTCGGCGGCAACCTTTTGTCAAGAAAGTAGGCATAACATTTTAAATACATTACGAAAATCCCCTATTCAGGGAAAAGAGTACATAAAGCCACCAAAACTAGCCAAGAGCACAGATCGACACGGCTTAAACATGGCAAGGGCAAAGAAGGAACTTACAACTAAGCATAGGGCAAGAATAAGGCCCTCTTTGATGTCGGATGGAGCTACCGATCAATAACCAGAGACATAAATTCAGCCCAAGCTCTGTAAAACCCTCTGGACAGGTTTAAGATCACCGATTCACACCAAAAAACGCCGGGTGGAGGAGGCAAGAAGAAACTTCTGGAGAGAAGTTTCAGTGATTCTGATGTGAATCACTTATAATTATGTTTTGGAGATAAGAGAAAAGCTCCAGAGAATTTCAAGATGACATCATCAACAGCATGCTGGCTAATGGTTTTGCAGTTTTATCAACTGTGCATCGGAGGCTGATAGAAAAAAGGACTAGTAAACAGAATAGCAGCTAAGAAACCATTGTTGAGGGAGAACAGTAGAGTGAAATACCTGAACTTTGCAAAGAAATGCAAGCATTTGACAAAGAAGGATCGGTATCAAGTCCTGTGGACAGATGAATCAAAGTTGGAATAGCTTAGAACCAAACGGTGAGAGTTAGTACACAGACGGAAGGGCGAAAAGTACAAAAATGAATACCTTTTACAAACTGTAGCTATGCTCGCCATTACTTTCTTTAATTTAATACAGGTGAAAATGTAAATCAGGCATTGTAAGGGATTTAATATCAATTTCTTCATGAATATCAAGGGTTCAAATCATGCTGCACAAGTTTTCAAGCATTAAAGTTGAAAATGAACACATTTCATGCTGTATTGATTGCCATTTCATTACAAGGAACTGAAGTACCAATAAAATATGCCATGTTCAAATCATTATGCACATCGCTGTATATTATAAAGCATTTATACTGACTAAACATCATGACTTCTCAAGTCCTGTTATCAATATAAAACAATGGTCCTTCCATATTAGAAGGCAAGGGAAACATATTAAACAAAAGCCAAAGGAGCGTGTGGTCCATTCTTCTCTTAGCCAGTCCATCTTTCAGAGAATGTGCTCCCTCAGGCTATGGGGTCTGAACATTTCTTTGGGTGGTCAGTACCGGATTAATGTTGTCATAAACATGCGTGGAATCATAGTTGGTCTCAATGGGTTCTGATATCTGTGGAGATGGAAGGGAGATAGAAACAGGAAAAATGTGATTCAGTAAAACTAACTCACAATGTAAGAATTATGAGAAGTCAAAGAATACAAGGTCTTTGCCGTGGATTTCTGATGAGAAACAAGACTTGGCAGTGGCCAAAGCAATGCAGAATGTGCTGCCAGCAACTCCTGTGCGCGATGGAAAGTGTAACACAACATTGGCATTAAGGTTCAGAAATAGACGTAGATTTGGCTTCAGAGAGGGGTTCAGTTGTCCAGAAGAGTGTTCTTGTATTTGGGGGTCCAAGACAGGAGTAAGCTCATCTCCTCCCTCCCCAGAGAGTAATATGCATTTGGCACTCTAAAACGAGGCAAAATTATTGCAAATTCTGTTTTCAAATTGGAGGGAGCTCCTGATACCTAACCACTTGTACTTGCCTCGTGAGGATATCTGGAACCAGGGAAAATTAGCTGGTAACAATGGAGACCAATGCATAACTCCAGTTTGGACAAATGAGGTACACGTACATGGTCTAAGACTGATCATACGCCTGTCGAGCCAGGTTGGACGTTGTCTTCATTTACACTATGACTGACGTCCAGGGTATAAACGTCCTCTGACAACGCAATTTTTTAAACCTTTATCTCACATTTTTACCTGGCAAAGACGGCTCAAATGTCATTCACAAGTGCCTTGTATCCTGAATTTCATAGGTGCTGTGTTGAAATTAAGTTTGCGGAAAATCCACACTTTCCATTGCAATCTACATTCATCTGGTACGCGTACTTGCACATGCGCAAAATGCATAGTATATGTAACCGACCGCCCCTTATGCATGCACGGAAGAGCTGTAGGCATGAAGAAGTCGCAGATAAGGCCAGGTCCGAAATGGGCTTCCAAAGCTGTTGTCTGTGCGTCTCGCTACTCTCCACACATTTCCAATGGAGCGAAGACCTAGACCAAGCTCTAAGACAACATAGCTCAAAGAATGTGGGCCAAGCGTGGAGGCCATTTCGCACATGCGAAAATGTGTGCTACTTGACAAACGTAGGTTGTTCATGAACTGTGACGGAAAGTGTGGAGTTTTGCAAAATTTCCAGCAAAAGACATTGTCTGTGGGCGTATTTAGTAATTTAGTAACGCAGCATTTATGGAACGTGGGATACAAGGCACTTGTGAATGACATTTGAGCTGTCTTTGCCAGGTAAAAATGTGACAAACACCGTTGACAAAAAAAACTGTAGGACTTTTATACCCTGGACGTTAGTCGCAATGCAATGTAGACAACGTCCAACCTGGGCTAACGCCTGACCATAATTACCTCCCTGTTTTGACATTAAAGATAAACTCCGACTTGGGGAAATAATCAGAGACTGTTCAACTGTAGTATCAACCTATGCGGCACTCTACCAAGGCACGACTCAAACTAATCAGGTTTCCTGGCAGTGAGATGTTGCAGGTTGGTAAACATATCAGCACCTGTAGCTAAGCACAGATCTACTAATGAAGTACAAGCATGTTCCCTTCTGATCACAGAAACAAGTTACCAATGTTTGTTTCTCTACCCTGGCTAATTCTTTTCCGGCAGTTCAATTGGGTACGCGACAAAAAATGCGACCTCCTAAAAATACTCACAATGCTTTTCTTTTCTTTTGTAATCAGCTTACAAAATCCCACCAGAAGAAATGCGACTATTATACTAGCACCAATGGCAATACTCAAGTACTGCATCAACAAGGCAATGATCCCAGTAAGCTTGATGCCTGTGTCATAGTAACCTATGACCTCATCATTAGCTGTCACATCCTAAATAGATACAAAGGGGAAAGAAGGAGAAAGCATATTCAGCATCAGTGTTTTGCTGGCATTTTGCTATGTTGACAATGTCTGGAGCAACTTCTGAACTTGCTGTCCAGCAATGCACATGTAACTTGAACATTATTGTCTGGGAGACTCAGGAGAAAAATCCCTTGCTTACTCAGTTGGGCATCCATTCTGTCCTTTCCTCCATGCAAGGTAAATGTCTCACCACCTGGCCAACAACCTTGCTACGTTCATTTGGCTAGTTTGGCCATAAGGCAACATGTGCCACTACACGTACTACAGCTAATGACTTTGGATGAGCCATTTTTTTCTGGATAGCTCTGTGTCAAGAGCAACAGTAAGTTTACTTCAAGGATACAACCAGTATTTTGGATTTGGCAACTGCAAAAGCAATCACAAGTCAGATACCACTGCTCTGTGTATCCATTCGATGGAATTGTGTATCAGGCCTCGGAAAGTAAATTCAGCAATCCATCAGTTGCCATAAAAGAATGGACACTGTTTTACACAAGGGTTTTGCGTTCCTTGATTCTTACCTCTTCAAACCAAAATCCTGGCATGTACATCGTCTTCACCTTTCCTGTTTGCCTGTAAAAGAAATAAATTCGGAATCAACTCTTCAGTTTGCTTTGGTCACCAAACAGTTACAGGCCATAAAAAATTTGACATCATTACCTCAAATTTGTTACCTGTTGACAAATTAAAGGTGAGCACGGCATTTTCCAATGTGCTTTTGTCATTATGTACTGTCTGTGCAATTTTACAGAAAGTCGCACTAAAATTCTGTTACAAATTAATAATAACACTGAACAACTTCTGAAAATTGTGATTGGATCTCATCGATTCTGTGATGGCTATTTATTCAAATCCACTTTTTAATAGTTTGCATTGGAGACAGCGTACATGTACATGTACTGAGCGTCTCAATCTGATGTGTCACTGACTTTGGCGTCCTGATGAAATTTGACATTACAGTGTGTGTGGGTGACAAATGATGAGTATTTTATATTATGCAAGAATTTTCTAGCAAGTCTGGAACTCAGAGGTGGCTTTGTTGACACGACCCATTTTGCTGGGTAAACTGTCACAAAATGAGCTGAAAAGAATCAGTAAGGGGGAATGGTAATTAATGGGGCATGACTTACGATATGCCTTGGACTTGCTGCATGTACTGGTTGATCTGCAATCTCATGCGAAGTTTAAAGGGCATGCCCAAAATCTGCGCAAAAAGAAAATATCAAGAATCTGTTTTTCCTTGCTACATTATGGACATCCATACAGGATTCTGTTCAGTAGACATCACCGTTCTGAATACTTTGTACATTTGCAGAAAATTGAATTGAAAAATAATTTAAGGTTGAAATTATGTCTTTTAGAATAAAACTTGACTGAAATGAAGTTTTTGCAAAACGGCAATGAAAGAAATCTTATTTCACCTCACACTAAAAATCAGATGCAATTGGATGCATGCAAATACAGTGCTTGTCAAAGGATAAACAACATCAGAGCAATTGAATACCAATTTCCAATGACATGGGGTTGAGATATCTCCTCAAATTAGCCTATGCTATGTGTGTACACACTTCATCACAGTGGAGAAACAAATAGTTAAATGCATCTGATCCAACTTTAGCAGTAAACAAATAAAAAAGTTTTACTTTCTGATGCCAGAAATCCCTCTCACCGGTTCTATGGAGAAATAGTTTCTGTGTTTCTCTGGGTTTTGACTTAGACCATCTATCCCGCCTGCTAAACTGGGATCACCATCAAAGAAATGTGGGTTGGATAAGGCAATAGGCGTTCCTGAAACAATTGGAAGTTCAATGATCAGGGTAGAGAATACTGTGAATGATTCTGAAGTCTGGTGGGGAAGAGAGGAATGGGAGAGGACTGGAAGAAGTTTTGTGAGTAAGGACAGGACTGAAATTGTGGAAACATTGAAATTTACTTTTCATTTGGGAGGGTTTATTGCATTTCACAAAAAATTCAGGTCACACAAGTTTATTCGGGTATACTTTCAGATAAATGTATTACTCTTGGAATATTTTGCAACTTCGTATAACCCAGCTTGCGTAGGGCCAAGAGGAGGGTGCAGTTTTCCTGGTGGGAACTGCACTTTCTTGATTCACAAAGACTGAGATGAATTTGTTACGGTCACATCCCTACCAACAAAATGAACACTCCCCACCAACATGTCTCTTTTTGACCGATAAGGGGATGCCTCTGCTCAAGGCAGACAATGATCAGTGCAAGCTTACAAGTTACAATTTCCCCTTCCGCAGATGGTTAACTGGACATTTTTGTGCTGTGTGCTCAGCTTCTGTGCTCCACTCTGGACAACAGACCAGCTTATTACATGTGTACTGCCATAAAAGGCCAACTCGGCTGAATCTCGGAAGATAAAAAAATGCTGTGAAATTGGAGCTCAACTGCACGACCCGATTCTCCTTTCGTGGATTTCTTTAGATTGATTCACTAATCAGCAGACTTCGGAAGAGAACTGATGGAAAGTTAGAACTGAAAATATTCATTCACTGTGTACAGTGATGGCAAGCTCAGACAACATCTGAAAGGATTAGGGGCAGGGCACATTGAAATGGATGAAAAGTCAATAAATTCCCAGGGTCTACAAAATATCAAGCACAGTGGTTTCTCAGGAGGAACTGTTTACACTGAGTGCAAATGAACCGCCTGGTAAAGCAACAAACTAAAGTAATAAGAAACCTGCTTAGTAAGTGATTTTTCTGCAACTGCACGTTCTGGATAATCAACCATCTCATTAGGTGCATGGTTGAGCATGTTCCTGGATTCTTCCAATGGCCTTTCCTTGTGGAATGGTAGTAACATAATGATCTTTGAACCTTTTTATGCAGAACGTGATAGCAAATACAGAAAGGTTTGCGGCAGCGCCATGCAAGGATATCTCATGTGAGTCCATGTACCAGCACATGTACATGTGTGTATGGGTGGTTCTGAAAAGAACTGGAGGGTACCCAATGTTTTGGACAGTATGCTCTCTCCATCACCGGACAGAGCAAAGTTCTTTTCAGAACCACACATGCGTAGACATAAAAGTGAAACTCAATTTGTATGTGATAAAGTCTTACCGTATCGGCATGGATCAATTCTCATGAGTCCCCGTGGCACTTCATCGGGGGTAATGTTAAAGCCTTGATTGGGAGGGTAGGTAGTGCTATTTTGATAGGCCCAGGGAGCCACACCAAATATCTTCAGCGGGACACCTTTGAGGCTATCATCCTTGACGTATGTGTAGGGCATGGACCTGGGAATGAGGTTGAGAGAGGTCACAGAAAGTTAACAAGCCAGAATGGATGGCTTCAACAGGTTGAGAAGGGGTGGGAGAGTGGATATGGGAGGAAGTGAAGAGACAAGTGAAACTTTGGGTCCACAGTTTTTGACAAGTGTTGTGGTCAAGCCCACTTCCATTAGAATCACATGACTGAATGGGGAGTGTGACAGATACCCTGGTACCTTTACCCCTAACTGCCCAAAACCTACCATACTCCAACAGCAGGTTTTGTGAGGTTTTGGCAGGTTTGGTACCTGAGGAACTCGTTGTTGAATTTTGTGAGACTTGGGATGAAAGGCCCAGGGAGATGGTGTTAGATTCTGTGTGAGTTGGGACACACACGGGTCACTGTGTGCAGTGTCTGGCTTGCTGTACCAATTGTTGGACTATGCTTGATTTTGTCAGGTTTGGTACTGTTCAGTGCAAGTCATCCTATACTGCATAGACCCACCCATACCATATCACTCAAACTCCAACGGGCTCATTCTGTTGGAGTTTATCAGGTTTGGTACACTAACCTGCATGTACAAGTACATAGACAAGTACATAAACCTGTTGGATTTTGTGAGGTTCAGTATGCTTTCTAGTGCAGGAGCCTAGGGGGTTAGGGTTACAGAGTTCAAGTACTGTGTACAACACTTAAAGTGACTGACCACATAGTGTCTTTGAACTCACCTGCAAAGATCTGGATGGAAAAGATTCAGGACCTCGTCCTCCTCAATGCCCCTGTGATACATCATGCCATCTGAAATAAATCAGAACTGGACTAAATCAACAAGAGAATGGATCTTGGTAAAAATGTTTGGCACCTCATCAGGGACGCAATCAATTATCCTGCCTACTTGTCTGAATTAAACTTGAGTCATATTTGGTCAAGAAATGAAAGCAATACACCTTAGCGAAATATCATGAAAATCATCAATATGAAAATTCAATTTGGGGTAGAGTTTGAATACAACTTAAAACCTGATTTCATATTCGCAATAACAAGCATTCAACTTCGTTTTGCTACCTTCAAATAAATTTATGTGCATCACATTTCATTTAAGCGGTTACAAATAGTGATTGGGGTTTCGGTTTGACGCATTTGTGGCCAATTATAACAAAAGTACATTCTTATTCGCCAAAAATAATTATGTCTTTTACTGTGGCTCTTCAGAATTGAGCATTCATTTTCATTTGCTGTAATTCAAATTCGCAAAAATAAATGCCCCATTTGATAAGAAAATACAAAGTTACGCAAATCATGACACCACTTTGACAACAAATGTAATGTTACCCATGAAGGATTATAAACTGTACACAACTTAAGGTCTTTATGATTTTTCTGTACCTCCCCTTTCAACCATTGCAAGAAGGTAAATATGTGTGAGCTTCAACTTCACTGTATGATGTGATTGTGGCAAAAACGTAGCACAAGAAGGAAGGTTTCCACAGCCTCCATGTTTAAATTGGATTCCTATAATAGTCAGTATGTTTCCAAAGACAACATGAGTAGTTTATTTCAGTAATGAAAACATTTAACCAATCGACTAAACATTTCCAAGAATATAACAGGAAGAGTACCACATATGGACGCCAGCAATTATTCCCTACAGTGACCTATTAGACGTCAGAAAGCAAAACATGTCGAGAAAAATTCAATTTAGAAAGGAAAAACCTGAGTCGTTTAATTGGAAAACACTTAGAATTTTTCAGACTAGTCTCATAGGGCTAATGCATAGGGTGTCAAGTGGCGTCTGTATACAGAACTCTTTCTGATATAACTTTTGTACACGAGCAAATTCCAATTCTTGATCAGGCATATCTTAAATAACACATAGGTAGAATCACCTTCATATTTTGCCAAATAGATTGAGTTCAAATTAAACTGAATGCAGGAGTGCAGACGTACTAGGTGCATTCAATTTTGCAAAAATGAATGTCAATATACTAAAACTAGTGCATTATCGGGAAATTGAACCCTGATTTTATACAACCAAATGCACCCTTAATGAAATAGAATTTTTATTTGTTACAAAGGAACAGAGATTTGAATGTTTGTTCTATTTCGCTCGAAAACGAAAGCTGGTATTCCTAATTCATTTACATATTTTCCAAAATTGGCCGGGAAAACCTATATTAAATGTAAGATTCCTCCACAACAGTTGAAACAATGAAGTTTAAAAAGCCACTTAAAGTTAGTTTTGCTAACAAATATCCAGTGGGCAAGTTAACAGTCCTGTGAGCTCCTGCTGTCAAAAAAATCAAGTTAACTTGCTCGACGGTCTGGTTAAAAAAGGTTTAAAGTTGAGGTCTGCAATACAAACAAAAGCCCCTCTACTTTACCTGATCCAGTGATCCTATTTGCCGACTCTGATTTCCAGTACGTCAGGTGGCTCATTCCGTTGAATTTATCGATTTGGTTGACCTTCATCTTGTTTCCCACCCCAGTGAACACTGTGTATAGGCCTAAAGGTGTATCGTTCCTCTGTTAGGAAATGTTCAGAGTTCAAACAAAATTATATGCAGGTCGACTCTTCCCAAACAGAGAGAGACTGTGAAAAATGCCACAAAGTTTCTGTCGATCGAGCAAAGGAGGAGAGTTGCTGAACAGCCAACAAATGAACTTTTTGTTTAATGGACTGTGAAGCAGTTTCTGCCAATTGGAATCAAACTGTCTAGATGTCTTCCTGCCTTAATGTTTCATGTTATTAAAGATGGTGATTAGTTTGTCGGCAGGCTGTCACAATTATGAAAAGTCGATAGGGAGACATCTAAAAAACACAGGAATCTGAAACAATTTTGAGCTAGGTAAAAAACCAGCAATTTTTCAGAAGTTACATGACTTGGGAACAGTGGGCAGTGGGCATTAGCAAAAAAAGCTGCATTTACAATATGGGGGATTCACAAAAGTGCACTTCCAAGAATTTGCAATGTGTTGGCTAATCACAATGCACAAAATATGTCGACCCTTTCCAAATGCGCATTTGGTTGACAGAGTTTGCCCATTATAATTAGCCAGTGCGTTGCAATCTCTTGGACGTGCACTATTGTGAAGCACCCATACTGACATCAGCCTAATACAAATAGATCACCAGCCTCTGAGCTGAGTTACTGCTGCCAACTGCACCTAGGAAAACGGACAATACCATGACTAATTCCTCACCCCTAGCAGGAATCCAAACTGGGTCTCAAATCCCGGTGGGAGTGGGTAATCTGGCAGGTTTTCGTGCAACCACTTAAAGAGTGGTTCGTCATAGCCCCAAATCAGCTGGCGGACGGACAGACGCATGAAGGGCTCCTCCTTCTGAGAAGCCAGGAAAAGCGACAGGGCAGCTTTAATAAGTAATCCAGCATCTCTCACAAAGTAGACAGTAGACTGTGGACAAGGTTGAAAGAAATGTCAGGAAATGGAAAAATGTATATTTCTTGTGGGTTATCTTGCTCCTCTAGTCTTATTCTGCTCCCCTTGTTCTAATAATATTTTCCAACCTTATGCAACCCAAATAGAGCCTTCTGCAGTATGTAACGATGGAGGTCATAATGTGTACCCCACTTGCTAATCCAATCCATTGTTTTAGGGGAACTTTCCCACAGCCCTGACCAAGTATTTTCAGAGACAGAATGTCAGTTTCAATTGTTTGGGAGGTTAATCAAATTGGAGGTTGCAGGTTGTTGGGACCTGGGAGAAAATCTGCAAATTCTGCTAATTAGCATGATTAGCAGAGTCACACAATGAACACAATGGGGAAGTTTATATGCAAACGCCACCATGCATATATATTTGTGTACATCAATACAGGCTTTCAGCGGATCCTGCAAAACTGTGACATAGTTAGGATCATTCATGGTGGCATATTGGGTCGCAGGAAAAACAGACTAGATGTTCCAGCCTGGTTAAGGCACCCCATACCATCATCTGGCTTGGGGGATATGTTTCATGGTCGCACTAAAAGTATCGTGCATCAAATCATCTTCTTTCTGCTAGTCTTCTTGAGCCCAAATTCATTGCACAAATGGCGAGAAATGTTGCTGACACCATTTCCTACCTCCATGCTTACACAAACAACAAAGGTTCCTTGACCTTAAACACCAGCTGTTTTCAGCTGGATTCATTGTTTACTGACACTTTCCTTGACTGTTCCTGTCTTTGCTACTGATAGCCTTGACCCCAATGCACCTCTAAAATTGTTTTTCAGTCTGGGGGTCAACTTTACATGTTATGGACCTGGGTCCACCAGTTCAAGGTTCAACCTATGTGGATCTATTTTGTTCATGGGTCCACACTAGTATGTATATGTATGCATCATATGCAATGTTGTCACACATCTATCTGCTGGAAATTCGCAGTGTATAAGTCGTCACGTGAAAATCTTGGAAGTATAAACTGCAAAATATAGTGCATAAAGGGATATCGACCCACTTTTTCATGACCCAGTCAACTTATATATGTAACCTCTGTCACAAAAAAGTACGTATGTCATGTCTATGTGCTCATTCTAGTGATCTTCTGGCAGTCTGGGTAAGCTTTACAGCTGGCATACTGAGGCTGTACTTTTGAACTGGGATATGCCAAATGTATTGAGAGTTCAGGGCACTTCCACATGAAATTTGATTAACCGGTACATGTGACAATTGCTGAAGGGCAGAGGCAATGGAAGTTTCTGAATACAACCTCCAAGTTGGCAAACAATTTTATGTAAGAAAACTCAAATCTTGCTTCACTCTACAGCCAGGAGGTAAATCCTCCATTTACTCAGGTTCATCTATATCGAGCCTGATTTGTTCTTACATGTATTCCAAATCAATTCAGGAAAATTATTTCCTTGTCATATAATGTAACTTTCTGAGCTCTTCCAATATGTGCTTTCTAAAAGTATGTGCACAGAAATCTAGAGGATACTTTAGTCAATTCTCCCCCGATTACATGAACATGCAAGTCGTGTATCCCAGTTTGAAGATGGTTTTCTCCACTGGTTGTCCGAATTATTTTTCATCCCTACAAGAATTTCTAAAGGATCGGACCTGTCCCTTGAGCATGTAACCCTATAAGTGGTATTTCCTTTCAACTGTGTATAATGCCTTGGCATTCAATACTTGTTTGTCTGCAACCTTACAGGTACCTTTCACAAACTCCCACAACTCTTCAATGGGATTGACTTTGTTCTTCGTCAAGAAATCCTTCACCATCTTGGATCTGGGACATGGAGTGCCACCATGCATAAATGTTTCATATTTGCGTACATCAATACAGGCTTTCAGCTGATCCTGCAAGACTTTGAAATATTTAGGATCATTCATGGTGGTATATTGGGTGGCAGGAAAAACAGCCAAGATGTTCCAGCCTGGTTAAAGCACCGGGCCAATACCATCATCTGGCTGGGGGAATATGTTTCATGGTCACACTAGGTACATTTGATCATGCATCAAATCTGTTTCCGCCAGTCCTTTGGACATAGACCATGTGTGATACAAACTATTGCACCATTGATTTATCTGAATGTAAAACTTTCATGCAGTCTTATGCAGTCAGCAAAGCTTGACTACATGTACATGTACTTCATCTCCAACTGCCTTGATCAGAAGGGATTTACATGTACATGTAGGTTTGTGTGACTTGATCCTAAATTCAATGCTCAAATGGTGAGATGTGATGGTGCTTACACGAACAACAAGGGTTTCTGGGGGTGTGAATTAACACCAGCTGTTTTCAGCTGGAGTTTCGTTGATGGTTTCCTCATTTACCTGTTCCTCTCCCTGGTTGCTAGGGATAATTCTGACCTTAACACACCTCTAAAACCTTTTTTCAGTGTGGGGTAGCTTGATATGGACCCGATGGGTCAGTCCGTTCCAGGTTCACACAACCTGCATTATGTGGACCTATTTTGTTCACACAATATGCACATGCCATACAGTGAACTTGTACATGTACATGTATGTACGGTAAGGTAGGCACACACTCAAATCAGCCGGAAATTAAGCGTAAAAGTTCATCATGGGAAAATCTTGGCTTATCTGCCCTGTGCAGTTACAGCTAATATAAACCAGAACTGTACAAGCAATCACATGATGCAACACCGGAAAGGCAAAAGTGCCGGTCCTTAGTTGTCAAGAATGGTAAAGTACATATACACATGTCACTGCAGTACTTTTCAAAGTTTAAAAAAACAAGCGAGGTCACGACGAAATTGCTAATTGTCATTCCTGCAGCCAACTCTATTTATGCAGTGACTTCAACATTAAACTTGTGCTGTGCTGTGCTGTGCATGTGCATACGGAATGGATAGATTATAGGCATGTACAGGGGCGCAAATCTATACTGGAAATGGGGGGGTGGGGGAATTGGGAAAGGTAGGGAATGACTGCCCAGCCATGGAAATTTGAAATGCGGATGGGGGAACACCATAATAGGAGTGATGTTCATGATAAAGATGAACTGGTAAATCTATAATGTGTATTAAATTCATTCGTAGAGTCTTACATTAGAATGGTACATTTACGGCTTTTTAAAAATTGCTTTCCCTTTTCAGTGATATTGCAAACATTTTAGTTGTTGGGAAATTCCGAAAAGTCTTCACAATCCGCTTAAATTTTTTTGCTTATCCCAAAAAGGTGGGGGATATATACCCCATCCCCCTGGGATTTACACCCATGGGCATGTACATGTAAAAATAAAATCTTGATGGAGTCAAAATTTCTTGGCACAAGTCTACGCACCCTACAAACTAGCTGTTTCCAACTGGAAGTATAAACTGCAAAATATAGTGCATTTGGAGACCCACTTTTTCCAGACTAGTCTGGTGGATTCAATAGACTTTTCAGATGTTTTACAGTTTCAGACTTTCCCTTCTGTGTAAGCTTTACAGCGGGCACACTACTTTTTGAACTGGGACATGTCAAATGTATCGAACTTTGAGAGCGGTACCGGTATGTCAGTGTGACAGTTGCTAAAGGGCAGAGGCAATGCAAGTTTCTGAATACAGTACTTACAAACCTCCAAGTTGGCAAACAATTTTATGTGAGAAAACTTAAATGCTGCTACACTTTACAGCCATGAGGTAACTCCTCTGTTGATTTAAGATTCATCTATATTGGGTCTGTTTTGTTTTTATTCCAAATCAATTCAGGAAAATTATTTCCTTGTCATATAATGTAACTTCCTGAGCTCTTTCAATATGTGCTTTCTAAAAGTAGTTGTAATGCACAGAATTCTAGAAGACTCACATTTAAAGTCAAACCTCACTTTAATCAATTTTCTTCCGAGTACATGTAAGTCGCATATCCCAGTTTGAAGATTTTTTTCTCCACTTGTTGTCCGAATTATTTTTCATCCCTACGATAATTTCTAAAGGAGGATCTGTTCCTTGAGTACATAACCCTATAAGTGGTCTTCAAGCTCCTTATTTAGTATCATACAACCATCCCCAGCTTCACAATAGGCTTGGACTGAACTGCATTTTTTTACTACCACGATATTCGTAATACTGCAATATTCACTAACATCATGATATTCTTTGAAGTGGCTATTAAGCGTGCGTCACCAAAAAGAAACAGAGATAAGCAGAGACATTCACTGAGAATGCCAGCAACTACTTCTGACTTCCAGTTGGACTCTAACTAGCAACAAGTAGGCCTTCACCAGTACCACAAACACAATGACGGGCGGGGGGAGAATAAAACTTCAAAGGCCTTTGACTGGTGGATCAGCAGTTGTTTAAAGTTTCATGACATGTTACCAAGTCCAAGTGTCAATGTAGACAATAGACATGATACTGGATGACTTGAACCACAAGAGATGGAGAGAAATAAGACAGTGGCTTTCCTATATTTTCAAAGCATATTAGCAACAATACCATGGTGTCAAAATTCTGTGAGGTATTTGCCGATATTTCGGTATTTTTGGACCACCAGTCGGTACTTTTTGGAATGGAAAAAATACTGCCACTATTTGATAATACCAAAATACTGTCCAAGCCTACCTCACGGGCATTCTTGTCAGGAAAGTTCACAACAAATCCTACCACACCCACACATTGTTCCAATGTAGAATATTGGTTGAAACATGACATACATGTAATATCTATGTTGAATTAATGTCAAAACAACAATAGGCATCAGAACAAGTGGAAACATGACTTTGGTTCGACGTTGAACAAGGGTTGAAACATGACAAACAGTGTATGTGTACTTTCACTGTTGAATACGTCTTGTGCCCACTGTTACCCACTGAATGACACAAGTTTTTAAGAAGCATCAAACCCATGGACATTGTAAAGTATGGAAAGAACACTTGTTGATTGTTATGATGTGGGATGTGATGTTTTGGACATCCTTGGGTACGCACGCAGCAACCTCGCCTTGGGCTCAACAGGTACATGTACAGGTACATGTGTGCGTCCCTTGCCGGGGTTTCTCACAATGTCAAGTCCCACATGACACAGTCAACATCACCCAAGCATGTGCGCAACCGCAAATGATGAGTCCGTATTTCATGAAGTTTGAATTTCACTTGACACCGGCTCAGCTGCATTCTTTGTCACAGTGCCACATCATGCAATGCGTGCCACATGCATTGCTAGTTATGCACACACAAGGCACATACCACAGACATATGGCTACAGGGGTGTTTCATAAAACACAAGGTAGACAGATCAAAACAAAGTCTGTAGGAAATTTATCACGTTTCAACTTTGAGTGAGTTTCCACAAACAAGTATGAAATAGAATAAAATTATAGGAGCAGTTTTAAACAAACACTGCTACATTCAAAACTAGCCAGGAAACTGGTACCAATAATGGAGGTTTGTCCATATGCCCCAAAGGGATTTTAAATGTGCAAGTTAAACAACTGGGTCAAATGATTATTCCCTAGTTTAAAGGTAATAGTACTGTAAAGGCTGACCTACATGTAATTGAAATAAAAACAAAATCACATGATGATGTGCTGGAGTCCTACAGTGCATGTGTATTAGTTGTTATCAGTTACAGGTTAGCTGTACCTTACCCATTTCTGCCCTTTAGAATTACTCTCAAAAACCGGGTACTTTAAACTTCTTTACTGATCACTCACTGTGGAGGTCATGGACCTTATCAGATACAGGGGCCAAATGCATTTCAGCAGACATGAAAAACAAACAAGTATGGGGTGAGTACAATAGCCTTTGAAGGGCTGCCTGGTCCACTGTGAAGGCAGGGGGGTTCAGTTAAAATAAGTCAAAAAAGTGGAGGAAATGAGACAGAAGTAAAACCAGCACATGCCGCCCTGCACAGCGAAAGTTGCTAAGTCAATATGGATGCAAATTTGAGAGAGGACACTGAAAGGGATGGGCCTAAAACATGAAAGCCCACAAGCATACTGTACCTGTCCAGTGTATAACTCTGTTCCTTCTCAACAATAAAGACACTGCCTGATTGGGTAGCTGGCAAGTGGCAACCTTATCAAATTGCCACTGTCTGAATGCCAAAAGTTTTGTAAGGACATCGTTTACACTGGCAACAGACTTTTAACTTGTTCCAAGGTCACTAAGGTACTGCAGGTGTGTGTGCATTTAAGACTAAATTTGAGAGAGACACCATACATGCAGATCATGTGCGTGGCATTGTTAACCAAATCTGGATGAAACTATCGCTGCTAATTGGACTTGCCAGCGATGAGGTCACAATCACAATTGAAGGGAGCGGTAGGATAAAGTTGGTGCATATTGTGGGCCGGAGGGCAGGAAAGTGCCAGTAGAACTTGTATTCACAGGTACTAAGCGAAATGCTACAGTTAAGTACTACGTGTAAATGTAAATAATTAACATTTTCGGTGCACAGCAAAACTGTACTTTTGATCTTCAAAGAAAGCCCATGAAAAAGAAAATCCCAAAAAGCGCCCACTAAAAAAAAAAAACAAAAACACTAAATCTAACCTGTGGGGAGGGGAAGATGGCATCTGCAAGCACAAATGTAATGAAAGAGGTAAATGCCAGGATGGGAGTACTTTCAAATGTAATGAAAGAGGTAAATGCCAGGATGGGAGCACTTTCAAATGTAATGAAAGAGGTAAATGCCAGGATGGGAGCACTTTCAATATTCGGTTGCCTAATGCTGCTGTACCTCCTAAACTCAAAATGCCAATTCTTGAAACAACTCAAAACAAAACCTGTCACTCAAATAAAAAGGTGTGAGCAGATTCAACAGTATATATATATTCAGACATTTCTTTTCTAAAAGTTTACGGTACTCAATCCGGCAAATTACCGGGGTACATGTACCCGTTGGTTTTCAGGAATATAGCAACCAGAAAGTACATTTACATGTACATGTGTATAACAGCATGTATACTGACTTGTTTGAAACACTTCATGTACATGTGTATAATGTCATATGTACAAGGTACTCACTTCTTGAATTTTTTGGCATATCCACACTAACAAAACTGTCATACCAGCCTGTTGGCAGCCTCCAACAGGCAACATAAGACCTAAGCAACATTAACCTAAGTGGCTGGTGAGGTGACTATATTGTTCCATATCAGACTGAGGGTAGCATGACTATTAATTATTTGGGGAGTGTGACAGTCAAACTATGGCTACACGTATTTTATTGCTTTTGCTCTTTCATTGCTTTATGTTGTATATGAACAAGGAGTTAGATGTACCTAGCATCTTATCATAACGGTGCAACATTTAAGTGATGGAATTAATAAATGACTACACGGTAGGCAGGACCATGGGTTCTAGTTGAAAAGAGAGGGCATGTACGGTATGAGGGTATTGCTACTTGGATCAGTCAGGCTGTAGTGGGAATGGTCTAGCTACTACGATGATGGGATGATTGACTGGACGGGGCCAGCGGCGTGTACCAAGTATGTAACATTACTGTTCAAAGTAAAATGTGGTGTTGACTGGGTTAAGGTACTACATCACTGGCTCAACATACAAGTAGATGGGAAGGACCGGGGCTAGCCAGCAGAACTAGTGCACCGCACAACATGGGTGTGCCCGTCTTGGTTGTGTCCGTCATGGGCAATGGTTAGGTTGTAGGGATGCTACAGGTACAAGTAATAGAGAACCCTGGGATAGTTTAGACTACACTAGATTCAAGCTAAACGGAAGTTAGCTGGACATTCATATAGTTAACCATGCACTTCACCATGAGAACGGTATCAAGATACACAACAATTGGTCCACCACACTATGCTTGGTTTAATTTGCAAAGCACAAGGAAATTTTGGTCTGCTGCAATTGGCCATCGATCTAAGGACATACATGTAATGAGCACGGCTGAAGGACTCAACTAACTCCCTAATTCAATCTTCCATCTCAAAAAATCACATGAATTCCTACTTGGGTCATGTGTAAGAATCTAAGGTTTCTGTGTAAAAAGGTGAAACACAGCGCATGTACCACATGTACAAAATAACAAGTTACATGTATACGTACCAGAGTGCAGCATGTATAAAAGTGGTAACACAATCATTTTGAAGAATGAATGACAGTTACATGTACACATTCAACCTAGCCAAACAGGCATGTGGAGGCTACGTGCAGATTTCCACCATTCCAAATTAACCGCTTGACACCAGACAATGTAAACACACAATTTTCCTTATTCCACGGATGACACGCACACTTGTCTAAGAATTCTTTTCATTTCCGCAGCTGACGTATTAACAATTTTCCTTATTTGTTCCACGGATGACAGGCACACTCGTTTGAAAATTCTCTTTTCATTTCTGCAGTTGACGTAATCACGCATTGTGCTTGGTCGGATCACGGACCATTTACACCCTGGGTGGATCAAAGTGCAGCAGACGGCCCTACACGTGAACACTGCTACTAACTTACACACCACACCATACACAACAAAAGAACTAATTAATGACCTGATTTGTTATAAACTCATTTGCTAGGGAGAAAAACCACTCTTACAAAAGAGTCAAGGTTACAAAATTCCAACTAGCAACCCCTTTGTATTGCAATTACTGAAAAAAACCACACATGGCTAAGGGTGACACATATATGCTATCGACTTTTTATATGTGAACCAGTCGATGTCTGGACATGCGGCACAGCTTTTACCAGGGCAGTTGAAAAACGGTTGAATACAAGAACTCGGGGGGGGGGGGGGGTGGGAATGAAAATACTCATGCCTAAATTCAAATTTGTGCCTCCCTACATATTTTATGGACGCCAGAAATATTTTTCTGCAGCAGCTTTTTCTGGAAAGAAAACCTGACATCAACAGGTTAAGCACATTAGTCACAAAGACGATGAAGCAAGGGAGCATGCCGTCATGCCAGAAAGCAGCATTAAAAAAAATACTAGGACACTGGTGTCTCAGCTAGGCTACTGCATATGCGTAATTTAGCAAGTGGTCTGTTAAAAGATCCCCAAAACAGTATACTGTACATGTACATGTAATTACATGTGTGGTAATTGACTACAGTATAAATGGGACTTTTTCTCAGGTTTTTTTTGTAACAATCGCTGGTGCTCCTTGTAACAATGAGAAACTACAAATTGAGTGTCAAATATTTTGTCTCTTAACAGACCTAATCATTCAATCTGGACCTTTGCTGTTAAATCAAATAAACTAAGACCTTCCACAAAAGGACTACCTCCCTTTAGCTGCCAGTCTGCAGATTACATTGATACTGGGGAACCTTGCACAATGGGATAAGGTTTATGTATGATTAGAGAATGCAAACCCAAGGACAAAACCTCATTAACATGTTTACAGAAGAAAAATTATTCAAGTGTCAACAGTTTTTGACCTTGATTCCAACGTTACACAATCATTTAAAGGTGCAGTTAGACCCACTTGAAAGTTACAGGGCAACTGCACAAGCAAAATCTGAGGTACCTAAACTCCCATTTAATTTCATTTATCAATTTTTGCAGATAAAAGAAGTTACAATCAAACCAAACAAAAACACAAAAGTTGACAAGAAAGAGAGTTTAGCAGCCCCCCCCCCCCCCCCCCGGATTGTGAAAAAGCAAACTCAATGACCGTCACACTGCTCTCCTTGGTGCCATTTAAACCATACAAAGAAACAAATACTTGTATATTGCACATGATAAACAGGAATGGGACAACATATGACCCATTACAAGGAATGGTAAGCAATGAGATGACCGTTGTGTTTTTGAGGACAAACACTGAGCTGTTGAAGTTGGAGAAAAACGAGGCTGTAATCGGCAGGAACACTGCTCTATAAGCCACAATCCTATGAGTAGTAAAGAAGATACATATACATTGATATAAAAGGCGCACATTTAATGTCACTTGATTTCTGACCCTGATGACGTCATGATCACATCAGGTCAATTTTCGTCTATAACACTCCCATTACTAGCTACATGTACATGTATCTGTAAAGTTTCAATCCAATGAGAAACATGCTTTGGGAGATATGAGGCTGAGAATGCATCTTTAATGTCACGTTACTTGTCACATTAACTCATCATAATCAAATCAGGTCAATTTTCGTCTTTAACACTTCCCTGTCTAGCTATCCGTGAAGTTTCAACCCAATAGGACAAGGATTTAAAGGATACACCTTTAATGTCACAGGACTTGTCAAATGATGAGGTCATCATCACATGATGTCAACTGCAAAGTTTCAATCCAATGGGACATACACTTGAGGAGATTGGTGGTTTTAAAATTTGTACCTTTAATGCCATCTCATGTGACACCCGATGACGTCATTATGACAAGTTTCATTTAGGACCATCTGTAGCTGGTGGGCTAAGAGTGTGAACTTAATATATAGTCAATCAGATCGATAGAAGTGCCAAAGTCTGCTTGGTGAAAAATGTGTACAAAACATATGGGGGAAAATAAAATACATGTATTCAAAATTCTATAATAAATCATGTGATGATGTCACAATGACATTATACTTATATGCTTCTAGGTTTGAAGGGGATCGGCCTTAAGGAAAGGGTAAAAGCTGTGTGTAGAATGATCCCGTGTTATGTCTATGAGGGAAAAGTGAAAAAAGAGGAATAAAAAAAAAAGCTTCAGAAAAACAAAAGCTGTTTTGGCCAGTGTCCGAAACAGCTAATAAAGTGTATAATTCCATCAGTTGGTGATAAATCAAAAGAAAATTATCTCTGATTAATTTACCGAGTCACAGACAAAACACAAATGATATCAATAATACTTAACTTTAACACAGACAAAACATGAATAATATACGAACACACAAAAAAGAAAGATCACAGAGAAAGAGAATACCTGCATTAAAAATTATTTAATTATTTAATTTAAAAAAATGCTTAACACTGTACAATAAAACATTTACAGTGTAATGCTAAAATGTGTGCATGCGTATTGCACGTACAGTAGGAATAGGTATAAAACTTGGAGAATTTGTATCAAATTAAAACCACAAAATCCATATTGACAAAATAGCATAAAAACCCACACAATGGGCAAAAATGTATAAAAACTGGAATAAAAAAATAATCAAACCCACACAATCCCCAATAAAAAATGTAATAGAAGAATATTAAAAGAATTAGTATTGGTACCCCAAACCTCGAAGTCAAATATCCTAAACCAAAGGCCAAAAAACCCAACACAAAACAAAACTTAGAAACATAAAACTAAACTCAAATTCCCAAAAAATAAGGCAAATTCCTAAAAACCAAGCAGCAAAAACGTAACACCACAATGAGCCAAACTCCACCCAATCAAACCCAACTAAACCAACAAAACAAAAGAAAAATCATTCCCAATTATTACTCATTCCCAATTATTACTCATTCCCAATTGTTTGATGTTGCAAACCTCTTTTCAGGCTTAGTGCTGAGAGAAGCTATCCCTTTCCCTTAAAAACTTACCCAAAATGGCATGTTGGCTGTTGTGAAAGTGTCATTTTCATCACCCACTGACTGAGATCTGTCAAAGACGTATGAGTAGGGCTGAGTGCTTGTCACTGTGCCATTGTCATTGAAAGTGACATTTTCTCTTGGTAGTGACATTCTGCATTGACAGAGCCAGAAAAAAGAAAGAAAAAGGTTCTAAAATGCAGGGAAAACATCAGGATTACTTCAAACAAATTTGATAACTCTGCTTACAACAGGTTAATGTATGGATGTTCATATTCTGTCCATGTGCACATACATGTACATTTACACAAAGAAAAGCATAGTGAATTTAATGTAATAAATGCACTGCCATAACAGCACATTCAGATAAAAATGGGTCAATTCAGCATTTTCATATATATGTACATGTACTGTACCTTACTCAGATTGGAATGACATTTATGGATATCATTGGCCTGGCCTTTATGAGAAAATTCCTGAAACTACGGTGTACAATGTAAGTTTAAATTTCAATAATTGTAAACTTAGCCAACTTAAAGTAATATTTTGATAGATTCTGAAAATCTGGGTGAAGAATGACAACTTTTCCTTGATGGGTATCCTGTACAATGGATGATTTCAATGCCAAGCACAGTTCAATGTACTGATTACTGTAGAAGCTGCGCTCAACAGCCACAAATGCTCAGTCAACGCTATGCTGTGGTGATGCTACTCTGAAATATTTGGATGCCACAAGTGATATAATCTTTAGTTCAAGCATTAGTACTACCATTATGTTGACAAAGTGCATTAGAGAAAAAAGCAAATGAAAAATCTTACTCAGAATGGCTAATGCCTGAAGATTTGAATGTAAGTAGTGGTACTACTAATTGATAAAACCATAGAACAAGGAACAGACTGATCACTTACATAAATGCAACGTACTTTTTAAAACCAGTTCTTGTTAACTGTTCCTCTGTTTCTCATTTAACTTAAGAATTTAAAAAGTTTAAAACAGTGCACTTTTCAAAGAGCGTAGTTTACACTAATAGTTTTATAGTATAGTTTCTTACAGTCAAGATAAAGAAAGAAGTTGAGTAAAACATCATTTTTCCAACGTAAAAGTAATGTCATTGACTCAAATTTCAAGCATAAATGGCAACCCATTTTCCTCAGAACATGTTGTGTACACAAACCCGTGGCACTCACTTGTAGGAATAAGGTCCTATTTCGACAACACTTGGTCGACCTCCTTCCAGCACCTCCTGTGGATTCTGAAGATCCAAGAAGTAAAATTTGGTGTAAATAGGCAGTGTGGGATCTTTCCACTCAGGGTAGATGGGTGACTTTGGACTGATGACCATCATCTGAAGAATGAAAGAAAGAGAGCACACATCAGGGGATAAGCTATGTGTTAATGTAGAAGGATCAGTGAGACTGATGCCGCACACTTAGAATGGGTCCCTTTCAGGTATGATAGTTGATTGTAAAAAAAAAAAAAAAAAGGGAAAAAATTCCCAGCAGACCAACTAAACTACATTGTACAATGACTACTTACAGAAAACTGAAAATGGAAAAGAAAGGTGAACAAAATCTAAAAACCCCATTACATGTACCGGTACATGCAACAAGCAAAATATAATGACTGTGCTACATTGTAAATGTACAGGTACATGTACATGTACAATGACAAAAATGTTGGTTACAAGCAAATTTATGCACACATGTACATGTCCATGTGTACATACATACAATGTACAGTACCCAGTATATGTTGAAGAAAAATCAGCACCATACGGTATTTGTCACAAGCAATGTCCACTGATCCCCTGGCATTTTGATTGGTAAATGCATGTACCAGTAGCTATTTTGTCATGTTTGTGGTGCTTAGCCAATTTTTTAGGCCATAATATTTATTTTCAGGAGAAATGGTCCTAACCATATTCTTCACAGTGAATCGACAAAGTTGTGTACGCTTTTGGGCAGATCGTAAATTTAAAGGTACCAGTACCTAAGAGTATTTGGTACATATTCACAACGTCTGCAATTTTCAGGCAAATGAAATTCCCTAGGGTAACAAAGTGAACAAAACCCACTTGTTTAGAAAAGAACTGCACTGTACATGTACCAGTACATGTATCTCAAGTGAAAATGACCATTTTTCAAGATCTGTAATTTTGGACAGTTTTTGCTTGAATTTTATCAGGAAAAAATGTTTTTCTTAAAACTGGTCAGGCCTTAAATTCCTCGAATGTGTTCACAAAAACGAAAATATAGTCCTACACACAAAATCATATGGCTACATTTTTAGTCATGGTGAAATCTTAATTTAGCACTGAAATTACATGTACTTCAGAAAACTTTCAGCTTTTCAACAGATATTGATGGGGATACAGATGTACTCTTTAAGACTAATGTGGAACAAAATGAATTTTAAGTACAATAAGTGCTTGTACATGTACATGTACTTGTGACTGAAGATAGGTGTCAGCCAACTGCCTCAGGGATAACTGCTGGTAGGGGTACTGGTAAATTCCATGCATTATTCAAAATTACATACTGTGGCTTCATGTGGTTTTAGCAGGGGAGAAATCGGATTCGTAGAAAGGGGGCAATCTACATTGTACATTTGACAATTGCATAGTGAACTCAATCTTTGGAGCTTATGCTTGGCCGACACTGTGAGTCCATAGGTTGTAGCTCTATGGTGAGTCTAACTCCCAGACACCCAATGAACTTTTGTGGACCCTACATGTACATTAATAATGACTGATTGCAGGCTTCCTGATGCACATTCCTTACAGACATGTATCCACGATGTGCATTGTATGCCACTTTTACACTGCAGGTCAAATAGCAAAACAAATTTTAACAAATACATGTCTGCAAGCTCGATTCAAGTGAGCAGGTTACGGGGTACATGCAAACCTGTTTACCATTCAATCTTGCTTCATATACAGTACACGTAGGTTTGTCTGGAAAATGAAAATTATGAACCAGACGCAAGCTTTACAGAATTGCATTACATGTACATGTATGTACCCTGTACATGGACCGGTACCACTGAGCACTGTTTTCCTCTCCACAAAATATTTCCTGAGACATTTTGCTTCCGTGTAATTACTGCTCCCATTTTTGAAGGGTGGAGGATATGAGTGAGTTTCAACCATACACTCATCGCAGCCTGGCTCACTGTGTTTCTTACCTGTGTAATGTTGGTGTGAAACATTATTATTTTCACTATCAACATTCTGAAGCCAAGTTAACGTAAACGAGAGAATTGACTCTACATTACGGTTAGGTTAGTCAATGTTTCTTTGTGTTAATAGCTTAATGTAAATCTATTCTTCCAGCTAAGGTTCAAACTTGTCGATTGTCTTAAGAGTCTTGTTTAATGCTTCTTTTAAGTGTGTCAAGTGCTTAATGTAACAATTTTTTTCAGTTAAGGTTCAAAGTTAATTTTAGTTTACAATAGG
Organism: Acanthaster planci; assembly: GCF_054643075.1. NCBI lineage: Eukaryota > Metazoa > Echinodermata > Asteroidea > Valvatida > Acanthasteridae > Acanthaster > Acanthaster planci. The sequence goes on from NC_141777.1 coordinate 31,848,937, forward strand.
GGGATCCCTACTCGACAAGCATTGCTTTTGGGGGATCTCCATCCACATCATTATGATTAACTCCGGAACAAAGTTATACAGTGTATGCATGTATTGACAATGTGTCAAGTGATGTGGGAAAAATAATAAAGAATGAATGAATGAAAAAGGATAGCCAACCATATATGTTAGAGAGTTGCAAAAAATTCCACATTTACAGGACAGGTGTGAAAAAAAAACCACGTAAAATTGTTACTTGACAAATGAATCACTTTTTGAAGTATCGGCAGATCTAATGTCTTCTAAACCAGCACAGTTTATTTTTCTCACAAAAACAGGTAAAGAAAAAAGCAATGCACTATATACATTGACTAATTTTAAAGGTTCCTTGCTTTAAGCAATGACAGCCCACACAATCTGCTTTTGTCGGAATGACTTGCGTAATATGTACACATACATGTACATGTATGTACATGTACAATGTACACTGTACTAGCCCCAGGAATGCATACACATACTGAACACTGTGCACGTACACTCTACATGTATATGCCAGAAGTTGCTACCAACTTTCAAGATGTTTGGCAGGGGTTATCAGGGGCAGGTATATTTCATGAGGAGAGTTGAAGTCAAGGGGCTTGACACTTTGATGGGCCATCCCCAAAAACCATAAAAAAAATACCCAGTCCTGAAGTATTTCATGTCAATGTATGAACTAACATGCACAGCTAAAAAGTTGACATCAACATGTAAATGCTAACTAGCAGGGCGACTGAGGACGTCTGCAAACTAGTGCAGTGATGGCTACATGTATTCTCCTTTCAACAAATAGCTGAAACGTGAGAGCATTAATCAATTAATAAGCCATGTTGAATTGTTTTTCCTGAAAGACCAGCAGAAATCAGCAGAAAGTTAATTTTATGTAAAACCAGACAGTCGATGCATACATGTATGGCTACCTGCAGTGTTAAATACATGTAAGTAGTAACCTTTAAAATAAGTTTTTAACTTGTTTAGCTTATCCATCGGCAATTTAAACTGAAACGCACAAGTACCGGTATATTTTTTGCTTTACAAGACACAAAAATACATGCAGTCCTACCAGCAAATAACAAACAGGAAATGTGTCAGGTTAGTATTAAGAACATAATTTTCAAAAAAGGTACATGGACCTTTTTTTGGGGGGGGGCAACTTTTTAATTCCCCCTTTTGGGCCCCTTTTTTTTCCCTGTTAGAAAAGCAAACATACCTGATCTAAAATTGTATCCATCAGAGCATTGAATCCAAGAGGGATGGCCACTGCCCCAATGATGACCATCAAAACACCAATTGTCAGGACAATGACAAATGTCCGAGTTCTGAGCCTGCGAGCAAAGCTTGTGACGGTCATGATGTCTGTGAATCGTGGCTGGACCTCAGGAGAACTACCCTTGACCAACTTTTTGATGAAGATGATGAAAGTACTGTGCAAAGTGCAGCTATAAATATAATGACGGGGAACAGTACAGCAATCAGACCACACTGCAGTGCAGATCATCCAGGCAGGTCATCCACAAGCAGACAATCCCAACTGAAGTCAGGTTAGTTGCACAATGCGGGATCGGTGACATCAAGGTGCCTGGACACATCCTTTTGCTCCAAATGTCAAAGAGGACACCAATCTGTAAATACAGTGATAGCTTACTCAACCAATAAGGTGCTGCCATGTACGCATGTACTGAACTCCAACATGCAAATGTGGTATCTACTGTGTAGTTTAGTGGACCCTAGACACTGGCACGTAAGTACCTGAATGTACACAAAGCCCAGCTGCATCTCACTGTCAGTGTATGGATTCAATTACACAGGTATAGTATCTTTGTGTACAAGTTACAAGTACATGTAGTTGGTAAGGTCAAGGCAAACAATAAATAAAAGTACAACACTGTGGATAAACTTAAATTTGGCCAATCCATAATTTCCATTACATCTGTAACTGTTTAAAAGACTACTTGGATCATTAATGCTTTCCAAACTCTACTGGTACAAACTACATGTAATTAACATGTTGACTGCCTCGCATGATTTCAAAGGGGCATTCCCATTTGGCAAACGTTGTATGCATGCGCGCATATTTAATAGATCTATACATTTCACATGTCTACTTGACAATGAGCATTTTACAAATGAACCGGTAGGTCCGGATCCTCCACACTGCCAGCAGCGTAGTTGTTGTGTTCTAGTATTGCCAGTGTATCCAATTTACATTACAATATCAATATCCTATGAATATACTCATAGTAGCTGGTACACCCGTGACTACTAGTTTACTCGTAGTTGGCAGGCAATATGTTGATCTCTCTGTGCCATTTGGGAGATCAACTTTGTGCCACCTCAAAAGGTCCGACTGCAAACTTTAAACCATATTTCTATTCAACGTTTTCCAACAAAAAAATCACATGATTTTAAAGGAAAAAATGGCCCACTGAACAGGTGTACCAACTGGCTTATGAAACCTAAACGTAAGACACGTACTTGTTTCCCATTACATATACGGTAGTAGAGTCTGGTTAATAGGCTTTGATGTAAGGTTCGTTCATGTACAGTGCATAAATGTACAAATATCTTTGGCAGCATGGTTAACATCCTCGTAAACCTTAACTACTATTCCTGTACACGTACATGTACCATAAGCTTATACTTCATGTACATGCGCTATTGATGGCACTTCCTTCTCTAAAAAGCCACTTTCCAAAAAGATAACAAATCATTCTTGAATGTTATAAATATTCTCATTTTGCATTATTATTTTGGTCAGCTTCCTTCATCCATTACACTTGCCTCAAATTGGAAATGTTAGCACAAGAGGCATTTAAAATAAACTCATGACTGAGATCCATTTCAAGTTAAAAAGTCAAGTAAAAAAAGGGTCCCAGAAACTCACAGCTGCTATTTTCAGTTTGAAGGTCACCAGTATTTCAACTTGAATACGCCCACCAAGAATTGTGCATTTTGGGCATTTTCTGTGAAGTTTCCACTATGTTGTCAGCATTTAGCATACCGAAGAAAATACGTATACTTTGTAGTTTGCACTCAATACCAAGTAGTCCTAAATTGATCTGTGAAATTTTTTATCGGGAAAGAAATATGTCAGGTTGGTTTTCATGAATGTCTATGACACTATTGATTAAAAAAAATTAGTTATTGATTGATCATATTGACAAGAAGATTCATATACATAGTGACTGCACGGATGTTTAGAGATAATACTGCAACTACCAGTAATTAGCCGATCTTGATCTACAAAAAACTGATCAATAAAGTAAAATGTAACCTCAATAATGTGGCAGAAAAATATCCTGCATATAGACCCCTTCCCATGATATCATGTACAGTAACTACTGTGTTCTGGTGCTGTCTGCCATTTGGGGAGTCAAATTATACAGTGACACATACACAGAGACACAGACTAATTAGACGGTCTGGTAGCTCAGGTCGTGGCGGTACATGCAGCTCTACTAGTCAACAAACATGACACAACCTTGGTGTTTTAGGAGGTTTCATCAGCAAGTGGTCCACACTTGCATTGTTGAAGGCTGCAAAAACCAAAAAAGGGGTCGTCAATTTCGTTTCACCCTTTCTCTGCCGGATGTAGGGAACAGCGATGGGAAAAATGGATCCAGGCCATTAGATGTAGCGTTAAGTGTGAACCAACTTGGGTACCAAACTACCGGAGTCGGCTCTGCAGTGCCATTGTATTTCTGGGAAGCTTGTCTTGTTGAATAAGTATAGTTTGAGAAGGCTATATTTTGCCATTTGTAAATCAACATTGCTTTGCGGGAACTCTTTTGTACTGTTGCAGCTAGGTTATAGTCATCAGCATACAATCACCACTGGATCTTTTCGCTGGCTTCATCCACTCCCATGGTTTGGATGTGCAACTACAAGTAGATTTTTTTCATTTCCACACCTTTTGACACAGCAAACAAAGTTGCTACCCCATGTACCGTACATGAGAGCATACCTCAGTAACTCCTGCCATTTCAACAATGGTATACAACTCGCCGGCCAACGTAAGTTTGACAACCTTTTCTGACAAATGAAGACCAGAACTGTTAGTTGGTACACTTCTGCCATGCTGAACAGATTGACTGACAATTACCAGTTTTGATACAGACCCTTCCACTACACTACAGACGTTACAAATAATATTTTGAGTGAAACCATTTTCATGTACATGTACATGCATACGGTACACTACATGCAGCACAGTGCAGACAAACCTGTTGACTTTTTGATTGCCAAAATGACGCCACCCAGAATTTTGGTAGAATTATGGCATCATTAGCATTGAGGCTACAGTATACAGTTGCCATTTATGAGTCAGGGCAGTCTCTTTCTTAAAATCAGCCAGTATAATCTTCAAATGAAATGTTTGCATTTCTGACAAGTGCCTGGCTATTTATACTTTATCAAATAATTATTCAACAACCCCCATTGTCAAAATTAATGACATTGCCCTTTTGCAAAAGAAACAAGTTTTTTTAATCAAACATAAAATACCAGAAGCAACTTGAATTCTGTCATGTCTGTGTAGAGTTTGTCAGCTTCAAATACAGAAGGTACTACCAGCTTTGGTCAACATGGTCAATAGTCTGTTTGACCAAAACCTTTGTTCCTGAAGCCAATTTCGACAGAACACCTGTACAGTGTATGTCAAATACCTGAATACTGGTATACGACTCTTAAATGTGTGCTTTTGAGGCAGAACAGTTTTGAATAAATCAAACACATACTGGTACGTGTTTTTCCTTGCATTGTAAACTTTTAGCGCCATTCAATCCTTTGCATTAGGCTGTTTTTCCAGCTAATAAAATATGCATTTCACCTGCTACACGTAGAACACATTCTTGAGTGGCAAAACTTTGAAGTACACTGGAATACTCAAGTTTACATGTACATCATGTCAAGTACATTTTTAAATAAAAATCCTTAAGTTTGACTTGAAACTTGTTTATGAATAGGCATATTTCACTAATGGCTTTTTCTCATTTCAATATACTGGTGCACATGCACTTTTAAGTGGAATCTTTATGCAGTGTTAAGACACATTGTGTGAATCAGCAAAACACCACACTTTAATGTACATGTACATACTTAATATGCTTACCATACAAATGATTGTTGTCTCATGATTAATAAAATATTTGACCAGTGCTCAAATGAAGTGGTGGAGAATATAAAACTGTGCATTGCAAACCCTACATGTATGAAGTCATAGCTTTGATGTTCTGTACAATGTAGTCTACAGCCTTACTTTGTGCACTTATGAAAGTGAGGCGCCATAAGCCAGCCTGGTATTTTGTACCCTATCATCCTGGGACAATGACCTACATACATGCAATGGCAACCCTGGCCGTAGTATGGGGGTGAACAAAACAATGAAACTGATTCGGAGCTGTCTAAGATAAAAAAGACGAACACAGTGTGAACCTACACGTACAGTACATGTAGCTAAAATAGATGTACATGTACAGTGGTATACAGATTGATGCAGTATATATACTGTACATGAATGTACATGTACCTGCATGTAACAGGGAAAAATAACACGCTATGGGGGAACCCGCAAAACCATAAAAATCTCTAACTAAACCAAGGATCTGTGGGGGAAAGAATGCAGGAAACTGAATTAATAAGGACTCAGAAACCAATATTTGAATTAAAAAAAAAAAGGCCCAAAAGAATTTATTAACACTAACACTCCTCAGTCCTCCAACAGGTGAAGGATTGAGGAGGGTTAGGGTTAATAAAAAAGTACAGAAAAAAAATGCAAAAACCAAAAGGACTACAAGACTGAAAAGACTTAACACCAAAGACTAAAAACTTTAGGAAGACTAAAACCAACACAGTGCATCAAAACAGATCTAGTTAGAAGACTTTGACTTCAATCACTGACTCTTTAGATGCAGACAAAAACCTGAATCAAGAAGAAAAGCCCACTCCAGCAAGGAGGAACAAATACATGAACTGTGATAGTGTCTCTGCTGCAGGGCATGCTCTTGCTCAGAGCATGGGGTCAAGTACTTATATGGGTAGAAGCAAGGGCCAAAAAATGGGGAAACACAGAAAAATATGGGTGAACTCTAAACTAAAACTATGTATTTTATAGGGGAACTACTCCTATGCAAAGATGTTTAAAAAACTTTAACACATTTCTAGCTAATACCTTGTGATCCTGGGTCAGTGACCTTATACCTTGTGATCCTGGGTCAATGACCAACAAAGGACACATACAGTAATGGCTATCCTACTCCATGCCCATATCCACAGTGGATGAATGAACAGAATTAATGAAAATGATTCAAAAGAGTCTGAGATGAACGAGGTGAACACTGTGTACACCAGGCTAATTCAGATAGACATTTGTACATCATATGCTGCCTGGCAAACATGTGGCAAAAGGGCATTCAGCCCATAGGCCATTTGCATGTACATGTACATGTAGGCCTAGGCTTGGATGCCTCCCTAGCTTTTCAAAAACGTGCAATTTAAAATCAAAAATTAAGATTATTAAATAAAGTTACCTAATAATGCAGTCTGGAAATGGAAGAATCCTGTTATCAGGTTGGCTGAGATAGCAAGCATGGGGCCAAACTTCGTTTACAATTTTCTTACAGAGTTTCAAGTTTTCACAGCTGATTACTATCACGACTGGTTCTTACGTTATTGTAAGAAGAATTTTCATAGCCGGAAATTGGAAAAGTTAAGGTGGCTATTAATTAAAATGACAAGAATGTACAGGTTGTATCTTGAAATCTCAGAATCACAGAATTAACAAGGTGAATTAGGGGATACAATATTGCCTTCAAGCAACCTTGAATCGTCAACTGCGATTGGTCGATGGGTGATTGGTAATATTATTAGTTATCACACGAGCGCTCGTGGAACACAGAATAATGTAGTGCGTCTTTGTCCATTATAGCACAAGGACGAATTTACCTTCAAGCAAACTTGGCTCGCAGTAAAGCTGTTATAAGGGCTATGTGCGTTAAAGAGCAACCTCAACAGTGGACGAAAATAATAAGTCTTGCCATGCATGTAGTACTGGAATGTTTACTTGGAAGTTGGATCCCATTACATCTATGCCACATAAACCTAGATTCAGCAATATATTTGGTGAAAAAAATGCACTTTTGAGACCAGTTTATGCCAAGTACAATGGCTAGCTTTCGCGAAAGGAGCGTGTCATCATCGCTTCATTTACATGTACCGGTACATCTCATGAATACAGTTTTTCCAGGATTTTGTGGACGTAGTACCATGCTAACGGTAGGTGCATGTACCGGTACGCACTGAGGCAGTGCAGTCACAACAATGCACATAATTACACATACATGTAGTATAGTAACGTGTGTGTGGTTACAGTTATACACTGTCCCAAGAACGAAGCGCAGAGCCTTACCACTTTGAACCCATCATGCCACCGAAGTGCCGATGGGATCCCGATCGGGCTGAGCGAAGTGGTGAAGGAGACCAAGATTGTTTGATAAATACAGCTTGGTACATGTATTGTACAGTCAGAGTGAAGGACAGATGTTTTCAATGTTTTTATGTTGTTATTTTATTCCAAAAAAAGTGTAAGGCTAGGCCGTGCAGCTCAGGCATGCAGGCCTTTGTACGAAACCAGGTCCTGCAAGGTCATGGGCATGGCTGAAAAAATGCGAAGTCCAAACCAAGTACATTGAACCTGGTAGCCAGCTACGATGTTGTAAGGCAGTCCAACAGCGAGGCAACTCCAATGAATGGAAAAGGCGTGAAAAATTCCAAGTCCAAGCCAAGTACCCCCAGCCGGCTACAATGTTGCCAGTTGTGTATATAATGTGTTTGTAAGGCTTCGAAGATTCAAAATCCAGGTGTAAGTTATGCGTACACCCTGCTACCAGAAGACAATTAATAATCAACAGTATCTCATGAAAATCATTGACAGCCATGTTGTGTATATAATGTGAAGCTTCAAAGTAAGAAAAACAGAGGCTCAAGAGTCTCAAATGAATGTTATCTAGCAACCATTTACATGTATATCTTCGTAACTATTGAGCTCGACTGCAAGTTACCGTCAGAACACAAATAATATTAAATACTATCCCTTTGACAGTGACATCCATTTAACGTCCTGGTGTGTACATGTACATGTATTATCAGGCGTATGTGTTTAGTCACTATGTATAGAGGACAACATCAGGTAATTTTTCAATGATTTCAAATATTAAAATTGGCCAGTGTGTGCATGAACAACATTCTCCTGAGCAACAAATACAAGGAGCAAGTATGACGGGCGAACTTAACTTCCCTTATCAAGCGCGACATCGTAGCCAGCTACAAAGTAGAAGAGGTGGGTGGCGGGGTATTCTGCAATTGCCCCAACTAGTCCAAGGTATTTTTATGAATGTACATGTATGATACGACATGTACATGTATGAAGATGCTCTGAATAAAGAATGACATATCGAATCAAACATGGCGAACAGTAATATATTACTATTATTAGTTTTTCAGAGTAAGTCTGCATAATACTTAGTTATCTGGAAACAGGAAAGGGTACCAGCTCTTCTAATTTAGCCTAACCATGGAGGAATAAAACACATCCCTCCATGGCCTAACCCTAATCAATTTGTCATGTTTGGTTGCCATACCGATTGTCACAGGCCCTAACTAGAGGAAGCCCTTATTCGTTGTTACATTCATTCATGATTCATGGAAGTGTACTGCAGGACTCACTTGCCTACCGGTAGCTAGACATTTCAAATTTAAATTCGTTATCAACCCATGGAGGAAGGAAGCATAATAGCAAACCCTGCATCGACAAAAAGTTTCACGATACGTTACATATGCTTTGTAAAGTGCAATTACTACTAATTTATTGCTACTGTACGTAGGCCTAGATTACTACTTTTTTACCTGGCCTAGTACTACAATCAGTATAGTAGGCCTACGGGCCCTTGAGAAAGTCGAAGCACTGTTCCTTGCTCTACATGGCTCTACATGTATGTTTGAACTCAGTACCAAAGATTTCGTATAGCTACGCAGCGCTATACGGTCTTTGCTCAGTACAGTGTTTACCCTTACACACATCCCAGGACAGGTCAGGACAGGTCAGCATGGTCAGTGACCTAAAACACGATACCTGCAAATAAGGCCGGGATCCGAATCTACCACGCCGGACCACCAGTGTCCTGTCAATGAGGCTAAGTGTGCATATGTGTTGTCTACGCTGCGCTTCGGCGCGGCGTGGACGACGCGTTATGCAAGTTGTAGGATGTAGCAGGAAACGGTCGTCGGCACTCAGCCACACCACACCGTGGCACCGGCCGTGCGTAGGAAGCCTTTTTAAGTGTCACGCATAGATTCATATTTTCGCCGAGTGACTCGTAAATTTTCCGATCTACACTTGCGAGTGTATTCTCTGACCACGGAGGTAGGACCATGATTGCTCGAGACAGATGAAAAGGCAGCATTTTTGCAGTGGACGTCTTAATTCGAGGATTTTACGTAATGCAACTCTGCGTTGATTCGTAATTGTTTAATTCTCTAAGGATGTAAAGGGGAATGCTGCTTCGTATCGCATTTTTTTTCGATTTGAAAACGAAAATAGAAAAAAAAAGATCAAGTTGTTTTCTGTTCTTCGATTTAAGAACGAAAAATGAAAACCGAAAAATGAGTTGTTTCTCGTTTTTCAATTTTTAAAAAAATTAAAAAAAGACGAAGTCCTTTCCTCGCCTTTCATTAAAAAACAAAACTATAATCACGTTCGCTTGTTTCGTTTGATTCTACCTCCATGGTTTTTCCGTGTGAAAAGATCTATCGCACCAATATTTAAGAATGAAAAACAGTTCCAATTTTCCTTGTGTAATACACGTATAAGAACCGTCTTTGTAACTTAAGCCATCAATTCAAAGATGGCTGAAATTGAGGAATGCAAGGAAGCGTTGCCTCTGAGTAAAAGGAGGAGCACCTCACAAGGAAATTTCTTGCATGTCCAAAGCAAACTCATATCAGTTCCTTCCAATACATAAAGCGCTAGCTCCTCCAAAAACTACAGTGCAGTGCGCATGTACTAATTTGTGTAACAACAGTCAAGCCGGGACTCGAACGCGGCCTCCGGCCTCCGTGGACAAAACGAATGATACCACTTGGCAGATAGGGCAGACCCATACAGTATTGCGCAATGTGTTACATGCAGCAACAGGTAAAAGACTTCGAAACCCATGTTCCTTTTACGTTAACTTCATTGAAAAAGCAGTGACTCTTAAGAATATATGGAAGTTGAAAAAGCTCAGTGACTTCAATCATATAAATGAGGACTTACTGACACAGCTTTTCCCAAGCACCCGCGAATTTCTACTCTCTCAATGCAACGTGCCACCACATGCACGCACATGCGGTATACGTACGCAGCGCCGTGCACACGCACGCGTGGAGCCGATGCGCGATGGTTGAATGCGCATTCTAAACTGTTATTTCATTGGAAGCAAAACTTTGTGTCCACAAAGATGGGGTGAAATAGTGACCAATAACAATAATTTTTACATGGTCAGTTAGCTAATGAAGAGAAGAAACTACCCTGCGATTGAGGAGGTCAAAGGGTGGCGTATCCGAATCCGTTGTCTAGAGCTAGGTCTAGGTCTTCACTCCATTGAAAGTACGTGGAGACGCGCAGACAATAGACCTAGCCGTAGCTCTGGAAGCCCGTTTTGGGCTCCATGTTGGGTCGGCTTGTTGGGCCCATAGATATAATAAGAAAACTTATTATATCTATGGTTGGGCCCGCCCCCCTGGGAACACGCAAATGGAACACCAAAGAGGCAAAAACTTGGAGGCAAAACATCGATCGTTCTTCAACATTGATCGATCGTTCCCTACATCGATCGATCGTTCCCTACATCGATCGATCATCCGCTAAATCGATCGATCGTTCTTGTACATCGATCGATCGTTCTTCTACATCGATCGACCGTTCTTCTACATCGATCGATCGTTCTTCTACATCGATCAATCATTCCCTGCATCGATCGATCGTTCCCTACATCGATCAATCATTCCCTACATCGATCAATCGTTCCCTACATCGATCGACCGTTCTTCTACATCGATCGACCGTTCTTCTACATCGATCGACCGTTCTTCTACATCGATCGACCGTTCTTCTACATCGATCGATCGTTCTTCAACATCGATCGATCGTTCTTCTACATCGATCAATCGTTCCCTACATCGATCGATCGTTCCCTACATCGATCGATCGTTCCCTACATCGATCGATCGTTTTTCTACATCGATCGATCGTTCTTCTACATCGATCAATCGTTCCCTACATCGATCGATCGTTCCCTACATCGATCGATCGTTCCCTACATCGATCGATCGTTTTTCTACATCGATCGATCGTTCTTCTACATCGATCAATCGTTCCCTACATCGATCGATCGTTCCCTACATCGATCGATCGTTCCCTACATCGATCGATCGTTCTTCTACATCGATCGATCGTTCTTCTACATCGATCGATCGTTCCCTACATCGATCGATCGTTCTTCAACATCGATCGATCGTTCTTCTACATCGATCGATCGTTCTTCTACATCGATCGATCGTTCTTCAACATCGATCGATCGTTCTTCTACATCGATCGATCGTTCTTCTACATCGATCGATCGTTCCCTACATCGATCAATCGTTCCCTACATCGATCAATCGTTCCCTACATCGATCAGTCGTTCCTACATCGATCAATCGTTCCCTACATCAATCGATCGTTCTTCTACATCGATCGATCGTTCCCTACATCGATCGATCGTTCCCTACATCGATCGATCGTTCCCTACATCGATCGATCGTTCTTCTACATCGATCGATCGTCCTTCTACATCGATCGATCGTTCCTACATCAATCGATCGATCTCTTTTGATCGATGAAGAAAGAGCAATGAAAAAAGACCGATAGCGAAAGACCGATGAAGCTACATCGACGCCAACGTTACGTAACCTCTTCCAGCACCAAATAACACGTGTTCCCTGTAACCATAGCCCACCAGCACACAAGGCCATCCGTGTTCAGTACCCGTAAGTCCGGTCCCGAGTTTTCAGATAGGTGCAAACACCCGGGTGTTTGTATCATGAAACCACTGAGAATATTTTCTATTTTCCCCTGGATGGGAATCATTAGGGGTCGCTCCCTAGCCACTGTGGGCAAACATATTTACTCCAGGTGGATACAAATTTTATCTTCCACACTGATAACATCCTGGTGAAACCGGCAGAACCGGCTGAACCGATGGAACTATTCTGTCATTCACTGACCTACTTATCTAGCTATGCACTTCCATAACACTGATGAACACACTATTCCCTTCTGAATTTAAAATATCTTGATCTAATTTGTCAACTTGTTTCAATACGACCCTTTCCCTTTTTTTCATTCTTGATCCCCTGGTATCCCAAGCTAACACCGATGAGGTCGAAAATAACGAATTATATAAGCATATTGTCAAGCGTAAACAAAAAAGAGCGTCTAATCTCGGACGTCTTATCGATCCTAAAACGCCCGAATGTTTAGAGAAAACAAAGGATTAATTCGTAGCATTTGGATTACAACCGCCGATACAATCTCTGGACATCATCGTTTGACCGATGAGTGAGTAAGAGAGGATTAAAATTAACATACAAAGAAACTTCAGACGTTTTGTAACCTATTACTATTACAAATGAAAAAAGAGAAAAACGTGAACATTTCTTTGGTACTCAGTAAGCATTATCTAAGATTAAGACGAACTTGTGCCAGATAATGTCGACGAGGCCTATGAGAATTTCATATATTGTGCATGACAAATGTTTTCCACTGTGTGAGCTCTGAAGTCATATTAATAAGTCAAAACCACATTGAGTAACGGAAGGAACCTATACCTCAATCAGAGAAAAAATCTGCATAAAAATATCTTCAGAATCCTACAGTTCATAGTAAATCTGCCAACATAAAGTTTAAAAACAAATTAACACGTGTTATAAGAATGGCAAAGAAAATTACTTAGGTGAACAATAAAGACAGACATAATGTTAAAGGTACATGCATGGGAGCTTATTAATTCGTTGCTCGGTGAAACGCACGTTAAACGAAATCCGTCCTATTATACACAAAATGATGCTAAAATTGATTTTTACATTGATGTTGCTATTAAACGCTTTCAATAATTATTTTATTAACATTGGCAAAAAATAGCAAGTGAACGTCCTCAATCAAGCAGTTCATTTGAACACTTTCTTGATGAAAGATGTGCACAGTCTTCATTTTTCGCTCCTGTTACCGAAGCAGATTTAGCACTTATTATTTCCAAACCTACCTTATTAGTTTTAATAATGAAAATTAGATCATTTAATCATGTCAATCTACTTGTCTGGTCTCAACATCTAGCACATCCGTCTTTAACTGTTGTCTATCCTGCCAGTGTATACTGTGTTCATGTCTCATGGCTCTTGTCTTATGTTTCTTGTCCAGTCTGAACCATTGTTTGTGTAAATAGGGAAAGCCAAAAGCATATGCTTCTTTTTTTCCCTACATGTTGGTAATAATTTAGACTATATACAATAATATTATCAAACGTAATACACCAGTTCCCATTATTTGTTTGACACATTTCACTATGCATGTATGATTTTGAGGTACTTGAGATCCTAAAAAAACTCTATAATTATTGTTTAATTTCCTTTGGCACTGAGCTTCATGAGGCTTGACTTTTGAGTAACATTCTGACAGAATAGTTCTGCCAGAATGCTATTAGTGTGGAAAATAAAATTCGAGTCATTAGGAGTAAGAATAGGTACCCATAGTAGCTAGGGAGCGACCCATAATGAACTGGCATCCCATCCAGGGGAATACAGAGAATATTCTCAGTGGTTACATGACAAGGAAACTGGATATAAACACCCATCTGACAACTCAATTGGCTCGGAACCAGACTTACGGGTAATTGACACGGGTGGCCTTGTGTGCTGGTAGGCTATGGTTACAGGGAACACGTGTTTTGGTGGGGAAGAGGTTACCTAACGTTGGCAGCTTCAACGGTCTTTGGTCATCGCACTTTTTTAATCGCTCTTTTTTCATCGCTCTGTCTTCATCGATCGATCGATGTAGGGGAATGATCGATCGATTTTGAAGAACGATTGATGTGTTGCCTGCAAGTTTTTCATAGATCTGTTTTGTGTGATTTCTTTTCGATGCGACTGTGAGAGGAGATCCTGATCGATTTGCTTGTGCATTTTTTCATACGACTCCGTTTGTGTTCACCGGTTCTGGATGTAAAGACCAGAAGTCACTGGACCGGAGGATAAGCGTTTGTGCCTTTTTTTTTTTAGACGTGCGCGAACCCCCCCCCCCAGAAGCGAAGTAACAGTAGTACTTTCTTTTTCGTCTTTTTCCTCATTTTTTCATTTGCAAATCGAAAAAGGGAAAACGGTTTGTTTTTGGTTGTTTTATATTCGTTTTCAAATCGAAAAACGAATTACACGTATGAACAAAACGCACACGGACAAGCTTCTTATCCATTTCATAAAGAACTTCGTCATACGTCGGACGCGCCACGATTTGCAGGCTCCCATTGGACTATCGCTGAAGTTTGCGTTAACTGCCGGTTCCTGGTTTTGTATAAATGGCGATCAATGCATGTAAGGGTGCAGACCACTAATTCAAGTGAGAGTTTCGGGCCAGCTCATTACCATTAAAAGTGCCCCCACAGTAACTTTTGAAAAAGGAGATTGATTGGCCCTCAAAATGGTGAGATTGTGTAAATTCTTGCCAGTATCAACTCCCTGGGTCTTTGAGCTTTCATATGAGAGCAGAATGGCTAAAAACTACGGTTGAAAAATGGTCCTAAGTGCCCGAGAAAGTTGAGGGTTGCCACTTGAAAAATGGTTGCAATCAGACTTGGGAAAAATCACTTTTTGGGGTGATTTTGTTTTGTGGGAATAATTTAAAATGTAATAAGTAACCCACAAACAATTGAAAAGAAATTGAAAGATAAGTGACCAGACAAGAATTTCATTTGTGTTTCAGGAATCTCAGGGATGTTGGCGTGCATGTTATTGAGCCCTGAACAGTGCTGATTTTACACTGTTTTCAATGGGACTTGAATCAGTTGACTATACCCGTAAGGTCGGCCGGGTCAAAATCATATGGCTGCGGCCAGAAATTGTACACACGCACGAGTCTACGGTAGTGGCCTTGGCCTGTTCTCATCAAGCCGCAGCCAAGTGATTCGGACGCAGCCTGACTCTTGCGCATGTGCAGTGGGCGTGGTTTAAACTGAAGTGACGTCACACTTACGAACCGGATACACGTATGTTCATAATATTGACAAGAATATAGTATAAAATCGAGCTTTCGGTAACTGAGATTATATGTTTCAGAGCACTGATTTTTATATTATTCTTGTTAAATGATTCTGATCACGGTGCTACGCAGCCTTCCATATGTTGCATGTATGTTCATGCCCCCTCACTTAGTTTTTGCGCATGCGTACTGAATCCCACTACAGCCAGGAGCCATTAACATACGGTTCTTGACTCGGACAGGTGGACCTCAAAATCGATCAACACCAAGTTCAGAAAAAATTGTTTTCCCCTCATTTCCATACTGATTAGTATTTAAATCAAATCCATTTTCTTCCACATTTTTGCTTGTCTTTCTTACGTACCTCCAAAGTAACAGAGTCAGAAGTTGGAAGTGAAGCCAACATTCTAGAGGAGATTTTTTTTCAGTTTTGTCGAGTTTTCCCTGATATTTCTCAACTTGTGAATAGTGAGGAATATCATGAACGCTCTAATGAGAAAGTATCATGCAGGAAGGAAACCGTATGGATGAGCCTATGTTTGGGCCTTTTAGTCGGGCAATTTGACGTTGTTGTAAGTATTAATGCAATAAAAGTCAACTCGTACCGAAACGCACTCGTCCCCAGGTGTGTGTGCGTGTACGTGTATGCCATGCCCCAAATCGTGACATCTCATTTTTGACCGCTGTCCGGTCATGTCGGACTCAGTGCGGAAATTTGAATCCGCATGAAAAACGAACCGCGTGGCTCTCGATCTTGAAGAAATGAACTGATGGATACAAACGATTCATCAGTCTTCCAGACAGTATCACCGATGACCTGAGGGAAATTCGACAAAAGTGTGAAAATTTGGCACTTAACTTAGTGAAAAACACGGAAAACGACGAAAATGGGTCCCAGTGAATTTAAATAAAAGGTTTTCTGCCTGATCATAAGAGCTGGTAGTCTTTCGTGTGGCATCAAAGTTATTTGAAGATAAACCAAGCAAAATTGTGAAAATAAGACACAAAGTTGGCTAAAAATGATCATTTTTTTATAATTACCCTTTGTCGAAAAATTATCTACTTCTTTGATTAGGGTGTCTGGAGATATTTCTTATCAGAAGCTATTATATATCACCATTTGATAGATTCTTGGTAGTTTATTCACACACGAGGTCTTCAAGGGGAATGGCAGAACAAATCCCTCACCGATATACGTCGTCTGCTAGAATATCAGTGTTCAGGCCGACGACCATATGTTACCATTGCGCATGCGCTAAGCGAATATAGAAACCACACAGTCTACGGGGACCGAATATTACATGGATAAAGCCTGAACTACTGCACATACGGGGGACGGAGCGGGTTAGCGTAGCGGTTTTTTCCTCGCTTTGCACCAATGAGAGACCCGGGTTCGAGTCCCTGCTTGACCCAGGCTTTAAGTGCATTTGGTTTCCAGTCCATACTCGCTCTCGCAGGTTTTCTCCGGGTACTCCGGTTTCCTCCTGCCTCTAAAACTGGACCTTCTTCCTAACTCCGTAATGTGATGCTGATTGATAGAGTGTATGAATAAACGTACAGTTATTGGCGCAAATAGCCTGAGTTGCTGAAAGCGCCATTGAGACAAAACAACAACAACAACACTTCTGCACGTACAGTGTATATATCACTCCCACGCCCGCCCTTGGGCACCACTTCGTTGAAAGTTAGCGCGTGCGCACTCTATCTCTTTACTATCGATTTTGAGGGTGCACCCTCGCAAAAAGGCCCTAAATATGTCCGCCGAGCTCATTAACAAAAGTTATAGACTCAAAATATTCTATATTAGAGAGTCCTGAGAGCCATGAAATTGAGGAATTGGAGAAATATGACATTGACCCCCTTGCCCGGACTCTGGGCTTCAAAATCTGAGCAATTTGGATGCAGTCGGGTCCAAAAATGGCACTATTTGGCCGTTTTGTAGAGGGGTGGTTTTTCAAAATGGCTACTTTTCTGGGCAGGGACATTTTCTTCGTTTTAGGGGTGATCTGCTTCTGGTGAAAATTTCTCGAAAATTCATTGGTCAACCCCCCCAAAATTGAAAGGAAAATGAAAGGGGACATGTCGATCATCGTATTTCTGTGCAGCCGGGACACCTGTGAGAGTTGTAAGTATTTTTAAAATTATTGCAAAGTGTGGGGATTTATCATTGCTGTCTATGGGAATTTATTTGCAGTGGTGCACCCTTGAAGGCAGGCGACGTCGGACATCGTTCTGACATTTCTTTCCGCGGATGGAGACTACTATTTATTTTAACAAAATACAAATAAACGAAGTTTACAGAGATAACTAGATAAGTAAAGATTGACCAGAAAACATTCAACCACAGTATCATAATGATCCCACTTGCATAAAGTTTGAAACAAATTCTGAAAAAGGGATTTTTAAAAATAAACACGATCAGATTTGAAAGAAAATACGTCCACGGTCTTTCCCATTAAAAAGACTTTTCTAGATTATCCAAACAAACGAAAAAAAGTGCCTTGTGCATTAAGACCCGATAAAAACATCGGTTGTATTTTTCAAGTTATTGCAAATTGAATATTTCATACACTGTCCGTAGTGCATGTATACGTTTACGTGCGTTGTTGAAGTACACCTACTGGGTACTTCGGCACCTTGCTGGCACGGTGCCGAGTTGGTAAAAGTGCTGAGTTGACAAGGTGCCCAAGTGACCGACATTCATGTAAACTAGTACTTGAATATGAGTGTGCACGTGTGCACACATAAATCATGGCCAACCGGTCGACAGAGAGCCACAATTGAAATTGATCAAACTAACGAAGGACAGTTCGTAATAGCTTAAACATAACAAGATTATCCTTTTTCAAATACTCTTTCAATTATCAAGATATGCAGCATGTGTGGAAAAACTGAAGAACAATTCAAATTTTAGACTTAAAACTCCCTTTTTTACGTTCGGAAATGTAACGTACACAAACATTTTTCACCCCGTTCCTTTCCAAATGTCACCGATTATAACAACAAACACATCATAAAATGAAATCTGAAACCTGATTATATTTCTCTGGAATAAATTCAGCAAACTTTTAATGCGGAAGATCTCCACAGATGGATTTTGGTATAGTGGCTTGCTGGCTGGCTTCGGCATTTTTACAAGCAACAGAAAGTGACCACGGCTTATTAGCGTTGGTCAAAGCGTTCGTCATTCGTCGCGGCTCAGCGCAGCGCGCATCATCCACTCGAGGGTGCACTGAACTTATTGAAGCCCCATTGAAGACAATGTAAAATCGACCACGTTTGCAGCCCCGGTGCGGGCAACCGAAGTCCCTGAAGCCTCTCAAACAAAAAACAAAGTGTTCTGGGGTCATTCAGCTCTCAATTGATTTTCAATTTTTAGTAGGTTAACCAATGAAATTTTTAATTATCCACCCAAAACAATTTCACCTTCCAAAAAGTGAACGTTCCCAAGTGTGTCAGCGGCCATTTTTCAAATGACATCCCTCCACCTTATCAGGCTCTTAGGACAATTTTTCAGTGGCATTTTTCTATGCTTCGCCCTGGGATGGGAGCCCTTGAATCTAGGGAGTTCATTCTCGGCCATTATTTCACAATCCCACGAATTCTTGAGCCACACAATCTCCTCTTTTTCAAATAAACTCCTGCCGAAGAATTTCCCTTGAATTGGGCCGTGCACCATCGAAATCAAGGCGAAGAGCGACCTCACGTGGTCTAAGAAATATGCAAATCACTGAACCAGGACAAACGCGTGAGGTCGCTCTTCGCCTTGATTTCGAGAGGATGGAGGGCACTAGCGCTGCGCTGAGATAAGCTAGCTGCGCGTCACATGTGCACTGCATTCGTCGCATGCGACGAATGCAGTGACGAACGCGTTGACCAAGGGTGCACCCTCGTATTTAGGCCAGAAATATGTCCGCCGAGATCATGAATAAAAGTTTTACCCTCAAAATATTCTATATTAGAGGGTCCTGAGAGCCATGGAACTGAGGAATTGAAGAAATATGAGACTGAACCTCTGGGCCGGACTCAAGGCTTCAAATTCTGAGCAATTTGGATGCAATCGGGTTTGTGTCGGAATTCTCCATTAATTCCATATGTTATTCCTATTTTTCCATCAGGTCAATTAATGTCAGACATTTTCTATTTCAGTGTCAGCTCCTGTGCCCAATTTATCTGAACTATACTTTGGCATGTATTATTCACTAGACTTTCTCTTCATGTTTAATTCATCACTTTACTTCTTCAGGTTACACATCAATGACCAGGGCCATGGCTTTCTGTACTTAGGAATTTGGATGTGCTACCTTGTCCTTTTGTATTGCAGTGGAGCTTTCTTTTGTAAAGACGTGTCACAGGTTGTGTGGATAAAGAAAATAAGGCTGGAGTTCTGTGGGCGATTTAAATGTGAACAGAGCACAACTGAGTATAAATGTGATGAACAGTGATAGACAGTAGAGAACTGAGAGATGCATCATGATGATGAGGTGTGTGGGCTGAGTTGATAGTCCCTATCCCAGTGCCGCGCGAGGTTTGTATTTTGGTTGCGCCATTTGCCACAGCCAGTAGCAGATTTGTCAGGCTGCTTATGAGGCAAAATTGGTTGTGAGGATCATCGTAGCGGCTGATTGACATTCCAAGATTAGAAAACTGAAGAAAACGTTTAAATTCAAGTTATTTTGTCATATATCAGTGCTTTTGGTTGTGACTGTCAAGAAACTGGATGGAGTGATATTTTGAACTTTAACAGCATCAACTAATTTGTTAAAGATGTGTTCGAAATCAACTTGATGCTAAATTACTGATCATAGTTGTTTGAGTTCTGACAAGTTTTCCTTGAAATGACTGTTCGAGATTGAGATACAATTTTTTGTTATTGTACCATACTGTTTGGCATTTTGGTGAATTATTCAATTAGATGGCCTTGAAGATCTGAGCTTGGCTCAAAGACTGGTTGAGTTCCGTTCCTCCTCACGCTCGATGGCTGGTTCTTGAATTCCAATGTAACCTTGGTCACAGCACACTGCAGTGAGGGTTCACATCTAAGTTGCGGAAGTGGTCCCGCAGATGTACCAGAGTCGATGACCAAGCTAGCAAGGGCAGATTCTTATAATCAAGGAGAGACGAACTGATATTACGTCGAACTGTATGTCAGATATTTTAATTTGAGAGCAGATGTACATGTAGTGATAATACTTGCGAATTTTGACTTAAAGATCTACTATTACATGTACATGCCTTGAACCTTTCAGGTTATTTAATCAACCTTGTTTTCTCTGGAGTTTATACTGACATTTGTTTAGAAGTTTTCTTTTGAGTACTTATTTTCCTCGGAGGAACTTTAATTGATAATTCTTTTACTTTGATGATACTGACACTTGTTGAGAAGTTTTCTTGCAAATACTTATTTTCCTGGGAGGAACTTTGATTGCTAATTCTTTTATTTTGAGGTAGTTTTCAGAGCTAAAAATTTACAGCATTATATTACAGAAATTGTAAACCATCAAGTGTATCTCTTTGATGCACTAGTTTGTGAATTTACTGTGAATTCAAAATTTGAATTCACTCATACCTGTACTTAACTGTAAATACTTGAATTGCAAAGGCTGATTTTCATGCGGGTATGAATAGACATTCATTTGATTAGTGTAATTTAATTCTGAGTTGTAGCTACACTCACTTGAAAGACATCTGACTGTAAATACGGAATGGTGTATATTTTGTATTATAGAATTGAGAAATGTTGTAAATAAATTCATATCAAATATTGTGAATAGTATAGATTGGGTGTGGTTACAATCATTTTTCTGGCCTGCATCCAGTCCTTCTGTTGCAATGGCCGTAAAGTGAGCACACTGTGACAGTTTGAAAGTGGCACTATTTAAGCCATTTTGCCGAGGGGTGGTTTTTCAAAATGTCTACTTTTCTGGACAGGGACATTTTCTGCATTTTAGGGGTGGTCTGCTTCTGGTGAAAATTTCTCAAAAATTCATTGGTCAACCCCCCGAAAATTGAAAGGAAAATGAAAGAGGACACGTGGAACATCACTTTTCTGTTCAGCCTGAACACCTGTGAGAGTTGTGAGTATTTTTAAAATGTTTGTGTAGTATGGGGATTTATCACTGCTGTCTATGGGAATTTATTTTTAGTGGTGCACCCCCAAGGCTACGTACCAGTACCACGGCTGCGAATTTTAGCGCATGCGCACAAACTAGGTGTAATGGGTGAACATACTTGGTAAAACGTCACGCAGCGAGCTTCCGGAACCCGCACGCAGCCCGCCTATGGGGATTTTACATTGGGCCGTCCTATCACTTTCAAAAATTTATGGAAGAGTAATTCCTAACTGAAATCACCCCATGAAACACTCATGTTAGAAGTAATTAGAATATTAGAACTAATATTTAGGAAAAGTCACTTGGAGATTGGTGAGAAACGAATTTCATCAACGACCTTTCACTTGCGGCGATATCGTACCTGGGTCTCCTTGTTCACATGCACGTTTGATTTCACTCCTGATTTCACTACGTGACAACGACATTGTAAAACTTTACAAAGATTTACCTACCTGTAACCGCTGGGTTCCTTTTTCCGTTGATTTGACGTATACGCAATTGTTGTCAGGTTAAGCAATAAATACTTTGAACGAAAGATTCGAATATATTTTTATCTAACCCTTGCTGACAACAACTGCACTTTGTCAACTCAACGGAATCTGGAAAACAGAAGGTAGGTAAAACTTTGCAACTTTTTTGTACAATCTCGTTTTCACTTAAGTACGGGCAACGGAGAACAAACGTGCATGAATAAGAAGACCTACATGTAGGTACGATACCGCCGGACGTGAAAGGTCGTTAATGAAATTCGTTTTTTTAAAAACATCTCCAGGTAACTTTTCCTAAATATTACTGGAGGAAGACAAAGGTAAAATTCAACATTAGTGTTTCATGGGTTGGTTTCGGTGAGGAATTATTTTTTCAAAAATTATCGAACGTGATAAGGCGGCACAATGTAAAATCCCTATAGGCCCTACAGATAGGCCGGCGGACCGCGCGAGGGTTCCGGAAGCTTGCTGCGTGCTCTACAACGTACACGCAACAGTAACCGCTGAGCAAGCAAACTTGGTTTAGATATGAGTACATAGGTTGTTTGCTTTTAGAAACAGAACTAAGTAGGTACACGGCAGGGTGTATATTCTTATCGAAAATAATAGTTAAGGAGCTATGTAAATTTGAATTAATGAATGTGTTGAATGAATTATTGGTCTTAGCTAATGGAGTTTAGAATCTGACTTAGAAATGATTGCATAAATCCGATTACATATATTTTGTGGTGCCGAAGTACACCAGTACACAGATTTATGTTGTAGGTTGACTGTTGGTGCCATTTAATTATTACAATTTATTGGTTAGTTATAAGTTGAGTTTCAATGGGGTATTCAGTTGCCGCTGAGCAAGCAATATTAGGAACCTCCGGCTGGCGGCAACTCCGACCGACTCAGTCTGCTTCGGTACCTAGGGCCGGGGGGGTAGCATTACCAGCGGAGCGGGAACTCACTGCGATGTCAGCGCCGAATAAGTAATAACTCGTTAAGTAAATTCCGGTCAGGGACCGACAGAGTTATTCTTACCCGAGTGCTGCAAGTACCTGTATATTTCAGTCCGAACTTCTAGTCAGAGCGGGCGGAGTAAATTAAGAACTACCAGTCAGGGACTGCATGGCGGAGTAAATGGAGGAACTACCAGTCATGCCAGTCTGGACTGGCGGAGTAGGCCTAAATGGAGTAACTATCAGTCGGGGACTGGTGGAGTAACATGAATAACTACCAAGTACCAGTCTGGGAAAAGAAGAGTAAACCGGGTAACTTCCAGCATTTAGCCGGAGTAACTGAGACGGTGAGCCGAGGGGAGTATTAATTGTAACACTGGACCAGCCTACTAGGTTGGACGCTGTACTGGGTAGAAGAATAAATAAAGAATAAATCTCTGAGTGTATATCAGAGAGGTGTGTGTTAATTCGCCCGCCTCTGTCCATGTCCTCGTTTGTTGGCTGGTTGTATAATGCAACCGAACGGATCGGGGAAAATAAATTTACTGTAACGCAGCATTTATGGTCGAGCTCGGGCGCCGGGTTCTTGACACGGGTTTCTTGTTCTCGCGCTCGAACGGTGGGAACACGACTCAAGAACACTGTTCTCGGAAGAGGATCACACACCACCTCCTCGTCAGGGTTTTACAGGAACACACGGAAAAACTCGTGAGATTTTGTTTTTTTTTAACTGCTGCAAAAATAGAGAGATGGTTTACAAAGTGGGAGACAATAGGAAGTTTTGCAAAATTAACATTATTTTTCACAACACAGAGGTGAATGTTTTAGTTCAGCAAGGTGACGGCGGAAATGCAGAAGCGCCCTCTACCCCATCGCACCGGCCGCCACGCTGCACACCATCAATTACACCGAAACCGCGTATCGGTGATAATATAACTTCAAAGGGTTATTAGTTTATACCAAGTCAAGCTGGAAAGTTACGTCATTTCTCTGTTGTAAGTGAAAATGAGGACATGACACTGGATGATGACTTGAATCACAAAGAATGGAATAAAATATGAAGATACAGTGGTTTTCCTTTATATTTAAAAGGGTTCTGCAAACATTCCACGCATATTAGCAAGAATACTGTGGTCGTGCAAAATTGTTTCAGACCTGAACAAGCCACTATTTCATTTCAACAAACAGGCTAATTCAGAAAAATATGCTGCAAAATTTGAGGAAATTCTGACAGAATCCAGAAAGGTCTTTCACTGTACTCCCTACTTGTTCCGTTCTCCAGCTATGTTTACTTCCCAAATAAAACAAATTAAAAAAGCATCCCAACCTAAAAACCGACAAACCAACATGCTTCTGTAAATTCTTTCTTGCATGTAAGCCAAGTAGCATTCACAATGCCAAAAAAAAGTTTTTGATCTTTTGAAAAAAACAACAACAACAGAAAAAGAGGTCACAGTGTAGCGTCCAACACAGATCTTTAATTTGGTTTTTATACATACACTGCAACTGCATGTGCTCACAATCAAACCATTTACTGCATTTCTAAAGATGATTTATTCAGGCTTTCCTAATCTCACAAATTAAAACTACACAATTTAAACCAGTAATATTTGACCTACAATTCAACCGAACCCTAAAAAGAATGGGAAGCATGTAGGGCGGATCCAGAGCCAATTTTGGTTGGGTTTTTGTAGAGGGGGGAGGAGACAAAATTGATTTAGGGGGAGGGTCAAAATTTAAATTATTTCTGGTAACTGTTTATGGTCTTTCTGTGGGTTGAGGCTACAAATTGGTGGTTTTTACATACATTGTACTTTTGGAAGAATGGGAAAAGAAATGGACCAAAAACAATTGCCAAAACAATTGCCATTGCATATACTTTGCTATTAATTTCCTTTTTTGGGGGTGGAGGCATGGCCTCTGATGCCTCCCCCCTGGATCTGCCCTTGGTAGCATAAGCAAGTACATATATGTTGCAGCAAATGGAATGTTAAAGTGTTTGGGGTTTGAGGAGACACCCCTTCCCCCGTTTGTTCCCAGCTAGTTTCTGCCAAGTTGTATTTTCTGCTCCACATATCTGGGCCTGGATTTTGCCTGAACTGACAATGAAATGTGAGAGGTGGCCGAGTTTAAAACATGTCGTGATACATACATCTATGCAACAATTCCTCTTGACTTTTGATACCAATCTTGATGATAAGCAAAATCCTCCTTACGGGTAAAAAAAAGACTGGATCCACAGGATACCACAGCTAGTTTTTTATAAGCCGAGTCAGAAACCACAAATAGTGACCTATGAAAGACACAAGTTCAAGGCTTCTTTGACTATTATTACTGTTATGTCATATTTTCTTAAGATGCCAAGACATTGCTGTAGAATAATATTTGCTACAGTAACCTAGCATGGCATGCGATTACAGAGTACCAAGCAATGCTAGCCTCCAACAAACTGGATCCACAAGAAAATTTTAATTTTTTAAGGGCCAATATTGCTTTTTCCGGGAGTCTAAAAATGTAAATTTTTAAATTTAACCCATTATGGCCTTTCTGAGGGGTGAAGCTATATTTTGATTTTTAACATGCTATTGGGAGGTAAATAAAAATAATTTTTCCCCCCTCATTTTACAAAAAAACAAAAACATATATTCTGACCCTCCTTTTTTTTTGGGGGGGGGAATGGACCCCCCTGGATCTGCCCTTGCCTCCAAGCACTAGTCAGACCCTGTGCTTGCATACGCATCTAAAAGAGCCTAGGAAGTGAGAGGGCACACAAACAGATCACCCATCACTGAGAGTATACACTGACATATTGTGTCTTCAAGTCCTCTGTGTGACAGTCATGGAAAAAAAATCATCCCGGGTCTAGATGTCCTCCGGCACAAATGTGGTTGAACTATCATAAATACTAGCTGGATCCATCAGCCAAATGGGGCATATTGAAGGCGTAAAGAGGTAGGTCTCATTTGTAGGGTGTTCATTCGCTCACATCACTGATGCAGGCAACCGTACCTGTGCTCTCCAGCCCGTCGAAAAAGAAGAAATTATTGTGAGGTATGTCACGGCAAGAGGCAGCCTGTCAGGTGTTGGGATCAAGAAAAAAAAACAGAGGGTTGAGTCTTAGCTTCAAGTTGCAGAACATATTGCATTATAAGTTCTGCATTTCATCTTTCACAGGGCACCTCAATATCAACAAATGTAAAAACTGCCTTGTTTTTTTTTGTTAAGGCTTTTTGTTTGTCTACAAATTATAATAATGCTGGAAACAGAGTAGCATCATGTGGGAAATACCTCTTTGGTGAGTTGAAGTTCAGAAAAGAACCAGTAGACTCAAAAGTTTGGGAGGGGGGTATTATGCTCTGCTTACTAACAGGAGACCACCATTCAAAGGAACACATCAAAAGTTATATTTTCAAATGTACTGAAAGTCCTATACTTGGAATGCCAGTAAGGGCTACTAAAGGTACAGTGCCACATTTGCAGCTGTGGATAACGAAACTGACAAAATTACTGCTGAAAAGTGTGCTGGTTTAAACAGGAAATAATTCTGTCAGACATGCTGTCATTTTGAAGGAAGCAATGATTATGAAAGAAGGCCATTTCCAATTATGCGTCCCAAGATGCATTTTGGAAATTGCCCGTAGTTTGTTTTTAATTCAGCGAGTTACGCACAAGCATTGACATCATGGACATGTATGTGGTTCCTGGTTAAATCCAGAAATTAGGGGTCCATTTTTTTAATCATGTCCCTGTCACATCTGACGTATGATTTGGTAAGTTCAGAACAGATTTTTCTAATTTTCAAGAGTGAAAACTTAATGCAAATAACCTGCCAGACAAATAGCAATAGTTTGAAATCAATTCCAGTAATATTTCCATGTCAAATAACAAAGGTCTGATGTAAAAGGGACAGAAAATGTCACACTTTCACACCCCTAATTTCTAAAATTACCCTCCTACATATAAAATTGTTCATTCATTGTACGACATTGCGCAGCTGCACGAGAGGGTCTCAGATGCTGAATTAGGGCACAATTCCAAACATGACTCGGCAATTTTTGATTTGAAAGTGAGATCCTCCAATGTTTGCTCGTCTCGGAAATACACAGCATTCACTGAGCCAATCCTTCATAACATTAGTTGTAAAGCACCCTTCTTTACATTTTGAGCACTTTTGTTGCCTCAAACATAATGCACAATTGATGGACTTACCATCAAAGTGAACCATAAGTATGTTCAACATGAATAGACATAAGTGAGACAGAAAACTGGTAGCCTTTATCCTGACTGAACTATTTTGGGAGGTTGATTCTACCAGAACTGAACAACTGGCGCAACAAAGTTTAATCCATGAAATCATGTTGAACAAATCAAAGTGGAGTACCTTGATAACTTCTTGACCAAGAACACCTCCCACGACGGCACACACCGGACTGAGCTCTGCTGCACAATGACTGCAAGATGTTGAACACAATATGAACATGATCGTAAGCACAAACAGCCCCGAGGTAAAATGCTGAATACAGATTTTATTCGTCCACACAATGGCAAACCACACATTGATAGCGTTTGTCTTGGGATTTAAAGATGTTGTTCAGGGAATTGGCGGGAACTGCATTATTCCAAACTAGACATCACCCTCATTCCATTTGCTGCCTTTCATCTTACCTCCCAAAGTGTGGAGGAAATCACCCAAAATATTTTATGTTGAAAAATTGTTTCGAGGGAGACCATCGGGAAATGATGGAAGACTCAAGTTTCGAAGATTTCAGATGTTTTATGATTTTTATTGCTTTTGCCAGACAAATTTATAAAAATGAAACTATTCTTAAATAATATATAGTTCATTTCCAAGTATACCTAAAATGAACATATTACCAGGAAACTAGAGGGAGTGCTTCTGGGGCCATGGCCTGGCCACTCTAAATGTCCATTCTGAGCAACTGCACAACGATCAAGGAACAAACAAGACACACTACTGTATACTGTACAGTATTTCCAACAAGAGCCTTGTTGATAGAGAAATTATACTTGATTTTACTTACTGAAACACTCACCATCTCGCTCAGATTGAGAACATTGCGTATCATATGGATTTAACTCTTGAGACTGGTAACAAGTTAAGTTAGTTTCCCGATGATAAAAGAGCAACACACTAGTATTGGCAGTCTAACCTGGCAAAGTCGTCACTGACAAAGTCCGCTTTGACTCCAACTTCATCGAGCACCTCATCTCTCAGTCTCAGCAGCTCAGTCTTGTCGTTCTCCAGATTATCAGGACTGGGATTCCTTCCAAATTCCTCTTGAAATTTCCACAGTGCTGCAGAAAAAATGAGGAGATGAGGATGTTGAATGCAGGAAAAGCCATGAAAATCCCATTTTACCTTCTAATGGGCCAAGAAATGTTTCTAGAAGTACAAGTTCTTGAAAATGCTAATATAATATAGCGGCATTCTAAGTGTTCTATCTTTTGTGAGATAAATGTTAACATTTGCCAATTCCGTTTCATTGTTTTAGTGATCAGTTGTTCCAACATGCTTCCAGAGAGAAATATGGATAGCGACAGGTATTTTTACCGTGCCATCAGATTGTACAATTATTACGAAACATATCAGGTGACTAAGTACTTTTAAATTGAGAAAATTTTTCTTTTAGTATTCTTGAAGATAAACATGTCGGCTGTTCAATCATAACAAAATCTTTCAACCATTGTTAGCAATAGATTTGAAAGAAGTCAGTGAAATAACTATACCACGATGCCTTTAATCACTCCAATTTTCTTATTTTAAACAACTGCTGACCGGGTGTGGTTTGGACTGTTAATTTTCTGAGCCATTTTTTTTCAGTCACCAAGAAAGTCTGTCACACTGAATGGATTCATGAACTGCATTCGGTGAGAAGGTGCCGTTTCCTTACCCCGCACTACAAAGTAAACTTTGGGCATGTACTTCAACTGTTTGGAGGTCAACTGGGTCCAGTCTTTCTGCAGCGAGTCGCCAAGCCGGCAAAAGTTGAGCGTTCTCTTGACATAGGAGGTCTCCTTGTGAAATGCTTGCTTCTTGGACTGTGGTTGGTCATTTTTATCAGTCACGGGATCTTTCTTAAAGTGAATCTTTTCCCTGGCAATCAAATGGGGTGAAAGCAACAACACTTCATTTGTCAAAGTTGCTGTTCCTGACGAATGTTGCCAAGAGCAATGCTGTGGACACTATAACATAAAGCTGCTCTTTCCAAATAAGGAACTCTCATACTTACATTTAAAAACAGAAAAGGGAAAACAATACTTCTCACTTTAAAATATTGCTAACCCCAAAGAAACTGAGAAATGTGAAGTCCATGCAAATACAGTCTAAAGATCAGTTGGACAGTTCCAACTGAAAATCCATCCTCCATCAAAATGGACCCAGAGTACATTGTCTGAGTGTTCTCTGCTGTTTTCCTTCATCTGCCCTGAGTAACACGTCAACCTTCTTCATACTTTACCTTCACCGGACCGTCGCTTTGATTTGTACAGATCAGGCGATCTTTTCACTTATATTTTGGGCAAATTTTGACTCCGGTTTCTGGTCACGGGCTTGGCCCAAAAGTGGTGTGGTGACGCAGCTTTTTTTCCCCTCTTTTTTTTCCTTAAAAGTGATGTACATGCACATACTCAAATACTTAAGAGCGCATGGCCTTGTTACTATGAGAAGTGTAGATTAACAACTTTGAATTAATAAAAAGACCATAAAGTATGACGAGAGGCAATGGTTTCATTCATCTCACTCAAACAAGAGGCTTCTATTCTTGGCAAGATTGAGCTTGTTAAAATACAGCAGCACTCACAACCATGGAAAACTCATATGTGAAAAATAAATGTTCAGCTCCAGTTTCAGGTTTTAAATGAAATTCTCACAAGGTGACATTCTTTGCACAACTGTTCTCAATTTCACCATTAACTCATAAGGAGTTCCACAAGTAATTCAACATTTAAAGTGCGCCATGTCCTGGCACACGTCCAGTTCAAAATGACACAAATTTCACGCACTAGTCTATAATTGATAATTAGTGAACCCCATGTGATAGTGTTTCAGCCAACTACCGGTAGGATAAAGAACCAGCAAGAGGTGTGTTACAGTCAATGTGGGGAGTTGGTTGGTCTGGTGACTGGCGACAAGTTTATGTCTGGTACGTGTCAGCACATACACGTACTGTCACTAAAGTTTTGGCTGTGCCATTCCAATCTGAGAGCCCTTGGTGACCCCCCTTTGGGTCATTTCACCTCACTTGTGGTACTGGGGACCCGTGTGGGAAATTACACCAGAAACTTGGGTCGTAACTTGGTTGATTAATTCTTTTTATTTATCTACTGACTGATAATATTGGGATTAGTTTGTGCAAAGCCAGACCTAAAAGTTATACAAAGGGAGTATAACCGGAACAACAGAACAGCTAATGTGATTAGACAGACAGGCTGGCCCAGTAATGTTAGAACACGAGGCCTTTTTGCCATTAGCACCTGAATTACAGCAGAGCTTGAGTGACTTGTTGCCTTAGACCCTACTGGCCAGAGCTACATTGACAGCTACATTGTCGCATAGAATGAACAGTGTAATTATTACACATCGAGGCATCCGTGTCTGGGAAGTCTTTCTTCTGCAAAGAAGATTGGGAGACATCACAGCATTGAAACAAAATAATCACATGTACAGATCAACCCACGAGTCCTGACTAATTCCTCATCCCAAATCACTTGGGGACCGCACCTTGGCCCTGACCCAAAGGTGGGACGAGGGGTGGCCTTTCACACCAATATTAGTTTCTGTCAGTGCTGGAGGTTGACAAATTTACAAGTTAAATTTGAAAAAAATCTGGTACACTGAGTTCTTTTAATTCACATGAACGTAATTCAAATCCTCCACACTAAAAACACTGTTACCATACCTTGTGATTCAGGTAAAGCTTTTGCTTTAAGCACACAAGGGACACCTTTCACCAATACCCTGTTTTCAATGGGTAACAAGGGCACAAAGGAACCAGTCCATTCCAGAGATGGTGGTCGCTATGTAAAAGCTTTCCCTGAGTCATGAGGTATAGCAACAGTGTCTTTAGTCAGGGGAATTCAAATGGCTATGTTTATATGCAATCAGATAAATCCGTGTACCAGATATTATTCAAATTTAACACACAAAAGGCTTATTAGTTCCTTCTTTGTTGCCAACTCTCACCTTTCAATGCCTCAAAAAGCAAACACCTGCACCAATCATCAAACATTCCCTACACATACATGTACACGTGTGTGTAGGGATGCCGGGAGCACCTAGCACCCACACATTATGCAGGTTTCTGCACATTTAGATTCAAAATGCACATTTGAGTATGTATATGAAAACCTGTGCCAACATGTCAACAGCTGTCTTAACAGTACTGTTTACTATTACTTTACGGAATCTACAAAGCTATATACATGTGCAAAGTAAGCAACGCACCAATATACAAAAAACTATGTACGTGCAACTTCATCTTTGCCTTAAACCCAAACCCTCCCCTTCTAACTTCTGCGTACTCATCAGCTGCACTTACTCCACAAAGTCGTGCTCATTGAGGTCGGAAAACATGTAGCCATAGAACCCGTATGTGTCGCCCGCAAAGAACTTGACCCCGATGTCGTGGCATATTCTGTTCACCCGCTCGAGGGTCTTGTAGGAACAGCAGGTGAGACACACTATATCAAACTGTCGAAAGTACTCCTCGTTCTTGTCGCTGATGTCAGACTCGTCTGCCGTTACACATACATTTGGGTTCAACTCTTGTGTGTTGGCAACTGATGCAACGGCTCGCTGAAATCAGAAGGGACAAAATAGGCTTAGCTTGTGTTAAAGTGTACAGCTAGCTTCTGGGTAAGGTTTCAGATGGGGGGGGGTGGGCATCTCTGGGCACCCTGAAGGTAACTTTGGACACCCTACTTTCTGAAACACATAAACAAATGCATGCTAATAAGAACACAGCCTAAGAAAACTCATTTTTCAATTCAATCTGGACACTGGCGGGCCAACACCCTGCCAATTTTTTTCCAACCCTGCATACACATCTACCTCAAAACACATTTTCCACATTTCAGGGTTTATTACTTCATTTATTTAACAATGTGAATCTGCCAAAACTTCCATTTATCAGTTTAGAACTAAAAATAAATTTCTCACAGTTGCTTCAATCAAGAAGTTTCAAGATTTAACACATGTACATAGGAAAATAAACAAATAGGGAAACATTACTCAGAATACAAGTTATACAACTCGTTTCGCACATTTTTCCCAATGTCATCTCTAGAGACGAGGAACTGTGAGCAGGCATCCAGTTTACTGACGCAACAATGGTCCAGAAGTGTGATGGATTTCAGCCCAGCGAGCACCACGTTCTTGCACACTTCAGCCCCTAACCCACCTAAGCCGGCAAGGAGGAAGCGTGTTGCTCTCAATCTATGAGAAATGGACAAAGACAAAAAAATTGAAGTCCAGACTCTGCTTGTCAGCATTAAAAAAATAAACCCACATTGCAAAAAAGTGTCTTGGTAATGTACAGTGTCTTCAACTTTTCATAAATGTATCTCTTATAGCCAAGCCTTTTTCTGTTGAAACTTTCACAAGCTCAACACATTATAAAAGAACATAATTTTTTCCACAAGACGATATTAACATCTTTCCCAACCCAGTTCAATTTTGATAGACAAAGACTAAAAAAACAGCTACTTTTTGTCCTCAAATCAGGAGGGTCATACCCACGAGACTCTTTGGTGATTGGCTAGTTGGACAGTTCAAGATTTATCTCATAAAATTAAAAACATAGAACAATGACCATGAGCTACCTAAATGTAAGATGCATTTCTAAAATTGTGAATTTCATGCGTAAAATGTATGTATGTCGGAAAGGAGTTACAGATGAAAATTTCAGAGGAGCAGTTTAGCTGGAGTTCCTTCCATACGTCAGGTCATGTCAAATAGTTTGATAGTTCTTGGTAGATGTACCGGGACTTGGTAGAAATTCCTACTGATTCCTTTAGAAGAGTGGAAACTAATTTGATTTAGAGGTTATCAACGTGTAGTTGTCTACATCATCATCATCATCAGCCGAGATCTGTCCACTACTGGCGAAAGCCTCAGCATGCCGATGCCAATTTGCTCTGTCTCTAGCTGCTGTTTGCCAGTGAACAGTGCCCCAATATCTGTCTACAGTCATCTCGCCACCTCACTCACTGTCTGCCTCCGTTCCTTTACATCATCATCTGCCATCCATACATATACAAGTAGGTCTCTATGATGTTATGATTGACCTCCATCTGTTGTCTTTTCTCCTATAAAGGTGTCCTGCCCATCGCCACTTACTGAGTTTAATGATTTCCAAAATGCCCTTTCTGTCTTTACAGTATACATGTATGTAATGCCAAGCATACTCCTCTCCATGGTATGTTGTGCTGCAGCTACATGTATTTTCTTTTCCAGTTTGGTTGCCAATGCCCAGGATTCTGCTCCATAGCTCATTGATGGAATTATGCACTGTTCAAACTCCTTCCTTTTCAGGCATAATGGAATATCTCCTCTCACGATGTTACTCAACTTTCCACATTGGCACCAACCCAAATTAATCCTTCTTTGAACTTCTTGATCCTTTTCATTCAGACTAAATCTTTGTCCCAGTTAGATGTATATATCGACTTCTGAAATGTTTCCATTAATTAAGACAGGTTTTTTGGCTCTAGTGTGTTACTCATTGTCTTTGTTTTCATCATGTTCATTTTCAGTCTACGTAATTTGCTGGCATGTGCATGGTCTTGGAGCATTTCTTTTGTTTCACTTAGTCTCTCTCCAATAACAACAATACCGTCTGCAAATCTCAGATGGTTAATAAATTCTCCATTGAAGTTAATTCCTTTCTTCCCAATTCAGTGAACGGAACATGCTCTCTACATAGGCTGTAAACAGCTATGGTGAGATGGTATCGCCTTGTTGGACGCCATGCTTCGTTTTAATCGTTTTGCTTTTTCTATGAAGAGTGACTATAAAGTAGTAGTGCAGTTGGCATGAATATCCTCAAGCAGTTCAAGATATCAGTATTCTATTCCCTGTTGTTTTAATGCCTCCAATACTGAGTGTGTTTCAACTGAGTCAAAGGCTTTCTCATAGTTGACGAAAGCCATGCACAGAGGTTCATTGTATTCCTGCCATTTCTCTTTGAGCTGGCTTAACGTGGTCGTTAGTTGAGTAACCGCATCTGAAACCTGCTTGTTGATTGTTGTCAGTTGGTTGCTGTCAAGTATATTTTTCATTCTGTTGGTCAAAATTCTGGTCAAAAGTTTGTAGATATCTGAAAGCAAACTAATAGTTCTTGGGGTCTTTCTTATGTCCTGTCTTGTAAAGTATGATCATGTTTGCCTCCTTCTATTTAGCTGGAACTTTTCGTTTCTGGATGCAAGCAGTAAATAACTTCCCTAATTCTTCTGTGATGACGTCCTGCCCCCTTCCTTTAGAGTATCAATTAGAATTCTGTCTGATCCTGGAGCTTTCCCTCTCTTCCTGTGTTGAGGTGCATGCTTGACCTCCCAACTTGTAACATCTGCTATTCTTCTGCCCCCCTTCTTATACAATTCAACTGTTTGTTCACTATGGTAGAGTTCTTCATAAAACTCCTCTATTCTCTGAATAATTCCGTGTACGTCTTGCCCTCCTTGTCCAATAACGCTGTAACCTTCTGTTTCCCTGTTGAAAGTGTCTGTCTAGCCCTCTTCAGGCTCCGGTTATTCTCTATAGTCTCTAATCTGATGGGTGTTGTATTTTCTGATATCTTGTCTAATTTTCTTTCTGTTTTACATTGATTTCAGTGGTTATCACGTTGTACATGTAGTTGCCTTCATGTACATAAATGCAATTAGCAACCTAGAGTAGGGCATAGTTTACCCCATAAATAGTGAATATACTGGTGCAATTTCAGCTCATAAAATCAAGCGGATGTTTAGTTATGCCCCTGGATATCCAGGATGAATTTTTTCGAAAGAAAAATCCGTATGAATTGGAACAGGGCCCAGTACACGATGGAGGAGTATATAGCCCTGTTTACAGGTCTACTTACATGTAGCTGGCCCCTAACCGTTAACATAACTATTTCGGTCGGAATGATGTCACTACGGACTTTAAGTTTTAACACGCAGCAAAGGGGCAAATTTACCCTTTGTGCTAAACAGCTATGTATAACTTCAGAAGTTCCCAGATGTCCGACCGCAAGAAAAGGCCTGCATAAAATTTACATACAATCTGCTGACAGTCTGCAGTGCAGTCTGTATGCCATGTAGGCCCTATGCTGTATGCAGAAATGATTTTGTTTACCTCATTCAATCATGTCAATGCAAATTTTACCTTTTTTGCGCTTCCAAACCCCACAGACGAATCTGTCGATCATACAACGCTGCCTCATCTTCTGTGATTACTGGTGACTCTTTTTCCGTCAAATCAGTCATTTTACAAATCTCCACTTATTCACAAATGGTACACCATGGAGGGTACACTTACAACTTAAACCGTTTCGCCAACTTCTTCTCAACTCATGCATTGTGTGTTTTTTTTTGTGCCACTTCTTATTTATCTACTTCATATGATACATAAAATAGTCGTCGGAAAATGCATGATGGGAAGGAAGCTGTTTTTCAACTTTGTTGAAGGTTTCCATTGGCCAATTCTGTGAAAGACGAAAGCAATAGCCCAATGGTAGGCTTTATTATAAACGTCTCGGTGTGTTGAAGTCGGGCAAAAATTTTGTCTCGTTCCAAGTGTTAGCAGTTCTTTAATTTACATACATGGGAGTTTGTCCTGGGCACAGACTATTTATCAACATGGTTCTTCTCGACAATGACACGGTACATTTAAGCACATTTACCTTAATTTCTCTCTATGAAAGATGTTTAAATTAATCAATTCATAACATTTAGATTATTTGTAACTTCAACCGTATTATTTTGTTTCAGTTTTTGACGGAACTGACGCGACTTTTCCAGAAAACGAGAACTTCTGGGTCGATCAATATCACAATGAAACAGTGTAAGTTGAGTGCGCCGCCAACGTCACTTTGTAACTCTTTCAGTTTCACTCACGGAGCTGAGGGGTCCAGGGGGGTGGATTTCAAGTCGTTTTTACGAGGCCTTTAGTTACATATTTTAAATTTTAGTTTGATCGGACCTTGCTTGTGCTAACTGGTTTGCTGTGTAACTCGCTTGTCTGGGCTAAACTGTCAAGGGTATTTTAGTTGGCCATTATCTGGTCCGAATAACTTAGAGGTGGACCCTACAAAATATAAATTGCCTTTTTTTAACATTTGGAAATTGGACATGATTGGGTAATAGTAGGGTCTAAGTACCTTTCATATACTTTTGCTTCCATTAATTCATTTCACGCAAAATGGCTCAAACCCCAGATAAATCCTTCGAATTCACCTCTAAAACTGTTCTTAAAATTTCTAATGCACCTGTCTATGGATTAAGTGAGAATCAGAGATTCCAATAATAATTATATGGTTTACGCACATATTGGTAGAAAAGAGAAATTTCCCCTTCATAGCAGACACAGTCTTGTCAACGAGCTCAGAGACACCATCTTTTCTCAAATAGCAACGTGAACTATGTGTTGATGTCCTGTTCGTTGATGATGTCACGGCGCGCCCCCCTAGCAGACCGTCCATACAGAGAAAGCATGCTATGTTGGCACTGTGCACCAATGAATGTTCCCTGAGCGCCACGATGTA
This sequence comes from Acanthaster planci, assembly GCF_054643075.1. Classification (NCBI taxonomy): domain Eukaryota; kingdom Metazoa; phylum Echinodermata; class Asteroidea; order Valvatida; family Acanthasteridae; genus Acanthaster; species Acanthaster planci. Next base: position 31,885,582 of record NC_141777.1, read on the forward strand.
CAGTTTCGATGTGATCACAGTTACCGGTACCGGACATTGCGGTGCTCAGGAATCAGTCACTGGCACACATTTTCCGACACTGCATGCTTTTTGTGAATGGTCCGCTAAGCCAGCGTGCCATGAACAAGATAGCAACATTGAGCTCGACCACAAGACAATTTCCGGTTTGAAGGGGAAATTTCTCTTTTCTTCCCAACTTTGAGTAAACCCTACCACCATTATTGGAATCCGCGATTCTCACTCGGTCCATATCCGGCTGCATTAGATAGTTTAAGGACCATTTTGGAGGTGAATTCAGAGGATTTTTATTCGGGGTACGAGCTATGTTGAGTTAAATGAATTAACCCTCTTTCTGTTTTAACCGTCAAAAACAGTCAAACGTGCTTTCCACTTGATTTCGCCCAGTACACAGACACATGATGATTTTGACTGATGTGACAACTGTGTCAAGAATGCATCTTAGCATTGGAGGGTTAATGGAAGCAAAAGCCTGTGGAAGGTACTTGGCCCCTACTACCGCCCGACCATGTCTAAATGAGTGTAGGAGTGTATCGTGCATGCAAGCTATCGTGCCGGAAAGACAAAAAAAATCATGTTTACTCAATTTGTGTTGATCCAATATTCATGTAATACTGAAAACATTACATGTACCAGGCATTTTGATGTGAATTTTAACAGGAGGGTGAATTATTTTTCATGAGCCCACTGGGCAACCAAGGAACCATGATTAGATAGCCCAGAGCAGCTCTTGCTACAATTTGCATGCCAGGCTAGAACTACTTTGGCATGCAGTCACTCTGCTGTATCCTGCAACTAAATTTTAACGAAAAACAACACTTGATATACAGTGCTTAAAACCTTGAATGTTGCCGAGATTAAAACAAACATGAAAACTGCAAAAGACTAAATACCTGTTAGTTATTTATGGCACATCATGTTTTTTGGCTTAACAAGGGCATGCTGCACAAATTACAGAATTAAGCCCATCCATGTGCATTGAAGAAGCTTTTCAGGTTTTACAGCAGCACTGGAACCAGTCAAAAAATGTGAATATATAGTACCCAATTGGGTAGTATCCTTCAGAATTTGCATGTGCACAAGTATCGAACACTAGTGGATAAGCTGATGGGTGAACCCACATAACCAGGATTGATAGCCAGAAATAGGTGTACTATACATTAAACTTTTGCACCTTTAGTTCAATGTGGATGAGGTAGCAAAGTCTAATTCATGAAATATTAAATATTAATTCTCCCCTGCCAATTTTGTTTGATTTTGAGTGACTTCAACCTAAAATAAATTTTTGAGGCACTGGTGAGTGACAAACATACTGGTCCCATATTATCAGTCCGCTGTTGTTTACAGTTCTGAGTTTGAGCATGCACACATTTATAACTTCAACCAAACAATAATTACATAGTAAACAACATTGGACGGACCCCTGTGGGATGTCTATCTTTTCAACCACCAAGCGTGTCACAGTCTCCCATTGACATAATGTGAGTTCCAAAGGCTTCTGAAATTATGGAGGACTGTTAGGGTTAACGAACAAGCCTGTACTATTTGTTCTCATTTCACAATTACACTCTTATTTTCAGATTATGGACAGACAAAGCCTCAACCCAGACACACAAAGAGGACATTGATTTCTGAACATTCAGAACACAAATGTCTCTTCCGTGCCACCAATGGCAAGAAGAAACTCAGCACAGTGGTAGGGAACAGTGTCTGATTTTTTTAAAAAATTCAGTAAAACTGAAGATTTGAATGTGTAGGTAAATAAATTTATCAGAATTACAAGAATGATTACATAATAATGCTGATGGTATGGGCATAGGAAAAGTGTTGTGGGCCTTGTCAGAAAGTTTAAACCATTTATGGTATATTTCCACTCTACAAAGGTGCATTGGCACATGCTGGTATTTGGTCATGACTTTAACACTATCATAATCCTTTTTTTTCTCTACAGATTAGTTCAAAAGATGTCACAAAATTCCAAATGGTGAGTCGATGAGTATGTTGTCACATCAGTTAAACAAAGACAGTCACATACCAAACATCTGCTAGGGATTAACACTTCTCTTTGAATCCCAACTAGTTATTTCTGATTTGACCTTCTGTTGTTGACCAAACCTCTGCGGCACTTGCCACTTTAGGGATTCTGTTATATTAGAGTGAGATTTCAATACCTGATTCTTCTGAGAACCGCACAACTCTTCAGAAAGATTGCTGCTTTCTCAAAACCTGTTTCATCCAGTTGTATTTGTTATACACCACTTTGTAATGTTGTTCTGTTGTGAACAGATTGATGTTTGCTTTGATGTACGGGTAGGCAGAGACATCAAGAATGTTTTTTCTTTACTCCCTTGAATTTACCCAGAAACATACCCCAAGAGATTTACATTGACACCCATGATGTACATGCATGCACTGCGTAATGTTACTCTGTGCACACAGTGTAAAATATGCTAAAATCATGGCAAAACCTTCTGGAGCTTTGTTTGATCAGAGACCTTTATGTCTGACATGTCAAATATGTAATTAGAACTGGTAATGGTTTAGATGTAGTTGCTAGGGTTGCACTGGAGGGACCATGTCGACCTAAGAAATAGACCAGCCCACTAATAAATTCTAATTTATGTGTGCATGGGCGTAAATAGCAAGTGGAGCCTACAAGCTTGAGCAGCCAATTGAAAATGTACAGGGCACGAATTTCACCGATTTTTTTTTCAGCTTTAGCACTTTTTTCACTCTTGTCATCGGAAAACCTCTAAAATCATAATGGATCTCACATCAGGCAAGATATTCGTGCATTGTTACTCCCATTCATTTTGCATTGTGCCGTATTGATTTGTTAGGTAAAATATGCAAGGCAATTCCAGTGCACCATGTTGATTGAACTTTTCATTGGAGAGTCCTACGTACATATCAATATTGCATTTTGCCCTTCAATTCGTCAATTGTTTTTAGGATGGCAACAGTTTATATTTTCTGCTTTTTCATTTGCCTTTTCCTTAAAACATCGGAAAAATTATTCTTAAGCATGAGTGTCTCTTTCAACATTAGTACAGATTTCCAAGCCTGGGGTATAACATATCAAAAAACGTGGCCTCCTCCCATAAGCCTATTTTTGGTATAGAACTCAGCACCTCAGTAGTCTGAGTACTTGACCGACCGTTAGCTTCATTTTCGGTTAATGATAATTATGACACACTTTGCTATTGGGGACACCCATGTTTGTTGATGTTTGATACCCATTATATGTCATGTGACTTACTGGGCTCATCTGGTCTATTGAAAACAGGAAAGAAGAAACTTAAGTAGGTTCACCACTTTCGGTTCACAGCACTTGTTCCCTTTTTTTCTGGGGAAATGATAAGATCCACACTCCACACTGTAATGTGAATTTCCGTAAAACCAATCCTAATCCTTCCTGGCAAATGAAAGCCTACTAATTTATAAATGTAGTTTCTGGCGAAAAATGCTGGAGTTTGCTAGCGAGTAGATTTAGTAGTACGTGGTGATCCAGTTCAGAGTACATTAGTGACTAATTACTTGGCGGGCGAGTCTGTTTTGGAACCTGGTCTTGATCGTGGGACGGCTGTTGTGTATTTGCGATATTGCGAAGTGCTCTCTTGTCACCAGAATTTGGACTGAGAATTCATGCATCCCTCACTTTGCAATCTATGCCCGGCAAGATAAGGAACAGAGGGATACCCCTCTAAATGTCCAAACCTAATTAGACACTCTGGACTGTTGTCTGAAAAGAATTCCTGACCAACACAAAGGTGAAGGGGGGGGGTTTCTCTCCGTCCGATATCTTGCTTCAGATGTAGGCTTTCCGGGTTTACATGCTTTGACATTGTGCACATTTCTATGTGCGTTTTGCGCGTTACTTAAATTTGGCAAGCTCAGCTGTTCGCACGTGTACCAGCCTGAAAATGGTGTCACAAGACGTCCACATGACTATTGGGAATGCGAAACAGTGAACCATGCGTAATACTAGGTAATGGGAACAGCTAACCAGGTCAACTAAATCTGCACCTGTATTTCATTCGATTTTTACATGAAGAGTCGCCATTCAAAACAAAGATGTTAACAAATCGGTCATTGCTGGCGAAGCGCCAGGTACGGTAACGGTTGAAAGCTGATGAAGTATTCTGGAGGAGGCGTGTTGCCAGATTTGTATTTTCCAGGCACAAATCAGAACTCTCAACCAAGTTAGGTTCATTTACAAAATGAGGCTATGAAGACACAAGCAAGATAATAGTCGATATGGGAATATTGTAACTAGAGAATAAATACATGTACGTGTTTGGCCGGTCTAAAACGTTAAGACCGGGTCAGGATAGTGGATAAGGTCCCGAGACAGCCCGAGCATTCCGTGCTGAGCCCGAATATTTCTTTCTTTCATCATCTGTTTCCACGAACTGTTTTCACCGCCCCGATTGTCATTTGCGCCCGAGTGTCCCAAGTTTTCCCATAAAATCTCTTGTCCGTTGCATTCTGCCCCTACCGTGTCAGGGATCTCATTTTCCATTCTTGTCAGTTTACTGAGTGTTGCAAAAGTGTATGACCAAGGGAGTAGGCCTAAGCATGCGTGCGCTTGGCCGGTTGGGAGAATGGATGGTGATATTGCCCGAGCCGAAGGGGAGAGACATTATCAGCGTCCCTTTTCCTGAGCCGAACGTTTTTACAGATCGGCAAAGCACATATTTATTTTCCTTCATAAATACCTTTTGAATCACCAGTCAAAACAAGTTTTTAATTAGAAGTATCCAACGATTTTGTTCACCATTGTTTACTTCATTTTTTCGAACACTGCTCCAGCCAAGTTTTGTATGTGCCTCTCCCAACTGGTCGTTAACAATTTTGTTAAGCCCGGGTTCCATAATCTGGAAACGTCGATATTATCGACGTCAGAAACGCCGAGGGTAACGCAATCAAGACCCAAACGGCAACGCAGACATTTGGAAACATGCCAAACGGAGGTGTCGCCGACAACGCAGACAAACGCAAACCAGCCCCTGACGGATCGGCAAAATTGAGCCAGGTTCAACTTTGCCGACTGTCTACGTCAAGTGGCCGTGGTATCCCCATATAAAACATGCATGCTAGTATGATTGATGTGCAACGATGTCCCTCTCGCTTTTCTCCTTAATTACACCCTTAAGATCCACTAAATAGCTGACCATCAACGAAATGCATGAAACTGGAGTACAGGTTTGGCATTAAGACGAGGCACAGTCAATCTAAAAGGGTATTTTCCGCAAAAATCAAGGAGTTTCGGACGCCATTTTGACCATTTGTGGGCACCGTCTCTTCCGTTCGTCTCTGCTTCTTCACGTCTTGCAGACCATCTGCGTTGCAAACGACTACATGCATATGGAAATCAGGCTTTATGGAGATGGCGCGTACTGCGTGAAGTGGGGTACAGCCAGCCGGTGCTTGATCATACTTTTATGACTGGCCACATGACAGGCTGTCGACCAATAAGATTGGCCAAACTGTCTTAAATAAGGCCTTTGTACATGTACACTAGTGTCTGATCTCGGGTACGGCTCTATGCAACGACAAGCAGTTTACTTTAAAAAAAAAGCATATATTCTTTACTTAGTGGCATATGTGAGGGTATATATTTTCTTTCCAAACTGCAAGTTTTATAGCCTTCAGTGTACATGTAAAGAAACATGTTCAAAATCAATCAGCGAAATTTGATTGCATGTGTTTGGGAATGTACCGACTTTCTTGTGGTTTTAGAATGGAATTTGTCCAATCGATTGATGACGGCGTCACATCTAAACATCTGTTGAAGTATTGACTTATCTTGTTTTTCTGAAGTGGCTGTCGCCATGGATATCACGATGTCAGTTTGCGATAATTTTCTCTCGCTGCTGTATTGATCGGACTAAGCTACGTACATCAGCAATATTAAGCAGGTTTTTGCGATCAATTAGTTTGCTGCGTTTCTGTTTATGCCCCGTGCCGTGTCTTTTATCCCCCTCTGTACCAAAGTTTGCAATCTGATATCTGGACTGCAAAATTTGGTCCTTATTTGTAGAACAGGTAGTTACATCATTTGAAGCAAAGTGAGATTATGTGGAACGCAGTTTTAAAATGTTTAACATTTTTGGAGGTTGGTGATCGAAGGTTTGCTGTGCGTGGGGTATACATTTGTAATGAGTGAATTGTTCTTATATATAGCTTATAAATTTCGTCATGACTTCATGTGATTAGGCATCGTGTTGGGAGGTTTTTCCCGCCAAACAAGGATAATCAAAAGGCACTTTATTAAGGACACGATTTGACCTATTGTGGCGCATGGAGGGGTCCACTGCGATCTTAATCGGCAATTAAAGTTTACTGAAACTATTTTCATAGTAATATACATGTCATTGAACCGTGTATAGTTACCGATATTTATGCGACACACTGTGGTCCATGGATTTCCTCATGCACTGTCCCCAACCGATATTTTTTCGCTTGCAGTGGTTCCCATTTTATGGAAGTGTTAGTGCCGAAACGTGCGTAGGGTCCAGTCCCAACAGCTTCAATCGAGAAATAGAAAATGATACTCGTAATGAGAGTACGTGGGAATGCACAGGATGGGCAGATTCTGCCGTCGTGAGGTTCATTTTGTTCTGACCTTGAGTGCAAAGTCAATTGTGTAGGCTTTTTGCGCATATTTTCATTTACTACAATTAATTGGCCTCAACAGACTGTAAACAAAGTGAAGCTTTCTCATTGTAACCACCTGGACTAAGATATGCCATCTGCCCTAACCTTTTGCCAATTGTTACAGAAACTGCCTTGTAGGCCTACTGTGATACTCGGGAGTTATTGTCGTGTTGTTATGTTTCAACTATTTATTATTATTTTTTTGCATTAAGGTTATACTGATTTATCCTTCACAAGGTCAGAGAACAGTTCAGTTTCCCGCTCAGAATGATCTCCTAGGTTCTGCCGAATGACGACCGCCGGTAGTAGCAGGATGAAAGATGACAAGGGAAATCTTTTGTCAAAGTTTATGCAAACGCAGTTTGTGGTTATTTGTCATTAACTTGTTACAGGACTTGACTGCGCGAGGCATGGGGGACCCGAGGGAGCAGGATTCAAAATGTCCTTACCAGATCTCGTTTGGCTTCTTTTGCTTCTTTGACAGGCCTACGCCAATGTCTTGAAGGCAAACATGGACAATCTCAAGAAGAGAGGGAAGCGAGATGCCAAAACCAAGACAAAGACCAATAAGGCCACATGATGCAAGCTGATAACTGGAGGCTGTACTCCTATTACCAGAAACGCTGCAACTGTCGTCCATTCTTCTCTTGACGGAAAGTGGGCATTCATGGCTCTTTCCAAAACCTATTCCCATCCAACGGTTTAACTCAATTAAGTTATAAAATGCATTTAAATAAACCCCCATTGCTTTGTATTTGTTTGTAAAAGGTTAGTAACTTTTCGTTCTTTGGCAGTCAGTTTTAATTTCCATATTTCCTTTTGAATTCACATACAACGGTCGTCCTGTCAAGTAAAAGCACGCTGAGAACTGACAGCACTTTAGAGGTGTGCAGTTAGAAACTGTGGATTACGCGTGTGTGTAAAATGCACGCAAGGAGATAAGAGGGGCTAACGTGGGTATAGCTGTGCCTGTTAATCGAGAGATAGAAATACCTCACGTTCTTTCTTTGAATTTCTGTTGTTTCTTGGGTTAAGTTGTAGGTTGGGTTGAGTTGGACAAGTTTGGAGGGCAAGAGCAAGATTTCGTGGGTGTGGTGGTAGTTGGCATTTAAACGTAGAGATGATTATTCGTGTTGCTCATATCTGTTTGACGTCCGTAATTTATTATCTCAAATATATCTGCACATGAAAAAAGAAACTTCCAGTCACACAATATTTTATTTTGTTCGCACGAGCGTTCGATTCAAAATTGTCCGTCTGTATTTTACCATTGCAAATATTTGGGTATGGTAGGAAATTTCCAGTCACTCGATCTCTTTTTGTTACCATGAGAGTTTGGCGAAAACTTAGTGAAATACATCCACAATTATTGCTTTACTTCAAACTACATGTATAACAGCCGTGTCTGCTTGTGACGTTAATTATCTTTATTTTAATGGGTAGTACGTAACCTGCCATCTTTATCGTTACCTGATGCAGAGAGAGTGCATATTTTGTAAATAAGACACTGAACCGTGTAAAATGAAATACAAATCCTCTCAAAGGCATTTGGGATCTTGGCGTATTTCTCGGATTTATTGTCGTTCGTATAAGTTTACATGTTTGTTTTGTGGGTTTGATCATAGTCTACTTTTTAAGCTGACTTGCAACCACCACCAATTTTATTCCTACATCCAGAGCTAAACAAATTTTAGAGGAAATCGGTATGAGGAGCGAAAGATGTGAATGCTCGATAATGGAAGTTTCGAGTTAATGCCGTGACTGGACAAAATGGCTCTGAAAATCTCGTTAATGACTATTTTCATGACACTGCTATCGTCCCCAACAAGAAACGAAGTACATGTAGTATACATTCAAAATTCCACCATTGCTGTCTTCAAAATATTCGATTTCTTCAAATTCATTGGCATTACTGAAAGGGAAGGGAATACAGGAGTACCAAGGCCCAGTAGTACCAATGGGAATTTTTGTTTTCGAAATTCGTTTTTACGCTGATTCTCAAATATGCCTATTCCAGAAATCATTTTAAAGATCTGCTTCATCAACAACGAATGTAAAACATGGCAAACCATCCTACCAAAAGTTTGATTTGTTTTCATCTCATTTTACCAGGAACAATTTTTTACAAAGTTCATTTTCACGATATATTTTCTCCAGTTCGTTCTTTCGGCATCTGTTTTTAGAAACATTGTCTTTATGAGATACATCTTTGCAAGTTAATTTTCAAGAGAGATATATTTAAAGTTATAAGTTTGAATTTGCATCTCAAAACACTTCCCCATAAAACTCATAAAAAAGAACTTCAAAAAATTTGTCTCCTAAAAATGAACTTGAAAAAATACATTTCGTAAAACCGATTGCATAGATCTGAAAGAAAGAACTGGAGAAAAATGTCTCGAACAAATGAACTGGAAAAATGTATCTTGTAAAGTTGGAGAAAAATCCCTCTAAATCGGACTTCGAAAAAGTATACTCGATGGCACCACAGGGTTTTCACTCAATAGGTATGATTTTGAAGGGGAAAAAAGTTGAGCTGAAAACCTGAATAACGTACATGAAGTAGTAAAAATAACTTATTTGGGATGAAATTTTAAAAGAGCTTAATCTGTACCTTGCGATGTTACTCCGTAATGAAGCTTGTTCATATAACCAAACGTAAAAGCGAAGCGAACTGGCGGCCCATTGCAAAGTCGCAAAGTACTTTATTTATGGATGGGACTGATAAGAATATGTTTTTTGGAGATGGATTCAACCATCTATAGGCTTGTGTGATTCAAACTCCCGCCTTCCAAGCGTCGCTTTTGAAGCAGGCCATTTTTACTTTCCACTAACATCGCCATCTGGAAAAGGAGATAAAAACATCATTGAGCACACAATGGAAATTACCTACTGCGCGTGTGGGAAGAGTTCCACCCCCCCACAAAACGGGTAACAATCATCCGCCAGGGCGTTGACAAGGAATTTCCTTCCCTAGCTAACAATGAAAGAACCTTTTGGAAGCGAAACTAAATTCCTTTCACTGTACATCACGCGAATGGCAGTTTGCTAAGGCCACATTAATTTGGTAAACTAGGAGAGAGGCCAATTTAGAATAATCACACCTCATCAGAAAGATCTCATCTTTTCCTAATGTTAAAAGGGCAATGTAATGTTACTGTTTCTCAAGGTGCCACGGACTAAGCGCACTAATTGTATGCGTCTCTGTCCTTTCTGGCTTACTCACCGATCTGCTGGTTGATTTCCTTCAAACCGCTGTGCCAGACAGTCATCATGCAGTACCCTCCTTTCATCGTACTGCACAAGTACTGGTTACACCCGTCCATTTGGCAATCGGCCGTGCTGGAGCACTTCATGTTTTGCCGCCCTTCGCATCTCTTGTTTTCCATTATCTGCGCTACGGATAGAATGGAGACTCCATGTATCGCACAAATCTGCAAGTGAAATTTTGGAGACAAAGTAGGACAGTCAGTAGTTTGACATAGCGCTGAATGCCCGGCTGCAACTCAAGACATCCCACTTTGGATAACTAGAGTTGCAGCAGTATCACCAGCAATCTGCGATCTTCTGCGATCATCACGTTCAATACACTTACCACTAACATCTCATCAACACCGTCATCACCTTCCACCTTGATCACTAATGAGCACTATCGTCATCCCATAAATCCCACTACGGTTATCATGGCATAGTTACCACATCATCGTGTCAGTGCTTAAATTTCTTATTTAAAAAATGGACTTAAAGGTCCTAATACCGAAAAATATCGTTTTAGACATGAATTTGACCAAGACAGTTGGTCTAAATTTATACATGTTGGCCCCCCAAAACTAATTTTATAAATAAAAACAAAAGAATGCTGTCTGTTTCAGGAGAATATTTCTTTAATACATGGAGATTAATATTTCTTCAGAGTAAAGGCCTCGAGACTATTTTTCAACCATTTAATTTTTGCTATAATGACCTTTTTGCACAGAGCCGACGATGTACGTTTCAAGATCTCGTTTTCAGAATTTATCACCTTCATTACCCAAAGGTGGATGAAGAGATTTTGGGAGTTCTCCTTTTGACAATCAGACCTCAATGATGAAAGCCTGCGCGCAGCAGGAAATTATTAAAGGCCTTTCCAAGACAATCTTGTTAAGTGTCATGATCCGCCTTGAGCAGAAGCACCCCTTCATTGGTTGAAAAAGAGCCATACTGGTCGGTACTCTTCATTTTTGTGGGGCATTGTACAGTCGTTTGTTAAACCAACAAAGTGCAGTTCCTACCAAAGAAGCGTTCGTTGCTGGAAAACTTTGTGTGCCCTCCCTTGGTCGCGCTCGGGGCTAATTGCACGCCCCCTTGAAAGATATATACCTAGGGTATATTCAACGCTCAGACGCCTTTTAAGACATTTTTCAAGAATTCAAAATGCCAATATCTCAGACGCTGTGCTAGTTAGCACTTTAATCCTTTAATGCAAGGGGAAGGTTTCCCCGCCCCCTCCCTAAAATATTTGGACAGTCGCTCAGAAGAAGTTCCCCCGCATCCCAACAATTCATAACCTTTAACCTTCACCTGTGAAGTCACGCTATTGTTTTGCTGCTCCATCATTTTGCACGAATGGAGCCTTTCCATTCTTTCTGACGGTATTTCTTCCGTCACTCAATTCGTAATGAATAACGGAGTATCATATTTTTAAGGGACACTGGTAATGATAAATTACAATGCCAATTTTTAATTTTAATACATTTGTTTAATCGAGTTTTATATACACAGATATGCCTATATAATGGTTTTTACTCAACTGCTACACAGATACCCTGTAATATGTCTCAAATTAATGCAATACCGGCATTTTCGTTGAGCCTGTAACAGGCTGTAAGAGGTTTAGGCGGCGACATTTGGTGCTCCTTGATGGCAGTAATGCTGAAGATTAATACTATACAGGTAGAGGCTATAAAAGCCGTGTGGGTCTCAATGCTGCAGTAACAATGGCAGGATACCTAGGCCATTCACACGTTCTCTGATTAGAGAACTCGGCAACTTGAAATGAAATTGATCGCTGTGCTGGTAATTTCCAAGGTAAGTTCAGAGAAATAAAGTCACGAAAGTTGGATGAGCTTTGAAGCTTTTCATGTTGAAGGTACAGCAACATAGTTTATTGCTGTATCGCACCATGCAAGGATATCTCTGTTATGAGTATGTGTGGTTCTGAAAAGAACTGGAGGGAAGTCAACGTTTCGAACAGTATGCTCTTTCTGTCGTCATTAGGAGACCGCAGAGGTTCCATCCAATGCTAAAGCTGGAGGGGTGAGGTGTGAAGAAGATGCTGACTCAGGATCTAACCAAAAGCACTCGAGCAGAACATGGGATGCTCCTAGAAACTTGTTGCTGTTCACAAATAAATCTGTCAAGTTTGAGTAGTTAAGTTACCGGCATTCTTCTGGAAATGTTCACGAACGTTCAATGGCGAAACAGTCCAACCCTCATCTGTACAGTGTTGTCCAAAGTTCTGTCATTAAAACATAAAACATCCACAGCTTAATTTTGTAGGATTAATCATGAACTTTGAAATTGACAAGGGGCTCAGTCCAGATCTGACATATGCAGTGATGATTAGACCAAGCTTTTTCGTGCAGATAAAAGAAACGCTTCGAGTAAGCTACATCGGACAAAGAAATAGTGAAGTTTATATGCCACTTGATATACTAACGATTATTTTAATATCTGTTTTCGATACTGCATTTTGAAAAAAAGGAACGATCGATTCTGTATACTCAAGTAAAAAATATACATATTACTTACCTTATTGCATTCGTCGAGTAATCATTCCACATTTATTCCTTTGGTGTGACTTGACGGTCTCTTCTTGCGGGGCAAGGGCAAGCGGCTCACAAGACCTTGAGTTTGGAAGATCGGCTGGTTTATATCCTAGTTCCACTTAAGGTGACGCGTTCAGAATATAAACCATGGTATCAGTGGGTGATAATCGTCGGTGCATCCATGCAGCGAAAGGAAAGATTTTAGTTCAATAACCCAACCAAAATCAGTTTGGAACAACAAAAGTCTTCCAAAATAACTGTCCAGTTGAGTTCAGAATAATATAAATGCTTTGCACCACCTCCAAAAATGATTTCAGACTTTCATCAGGAAATCTTCATGCAATACTGGGAAAGAAGGTTCTGTTTTTGTGTTAGATTTTCTTAAAGTGTTCAAGGGTAGGCCAACTTTCTGCCCAATTTTTCACCAGTTTTACTGAAATAAATTTGGAAGATGATGCCAAATATATTGTATAATTTTGAACACAACTGGACAGATATTTTCACAGATTTTGGGCTTCCTGACCAATTCTGGTGGGGTATTAAAGTAAAGTCTTTCCCTAAAACAAAATTACTATCGCTGTCTTGTGTTATAGCCATACATCCCGAAGTACATACGCCAAACGATGAGGTGACCATGATATTTACTAGAATGTATGGTTTAATAGTTCGTGCACATGGGTGGCGAAAGTTAAACCTGTACCAAGGAATAGATTAAGGCCTTACGTAATGAAAGGCCCACTTAAAAGAAAATAAAAAAGAAAAGAACGAAGACGCTCTATTTGGCAAACTAATGAGCGGCGGAAACAATAGAGCCTGAAATTAAAAGGTCACGCTGCGAGCTTCCGGAACCCTTACGCGGTCTGCCTATATGGGGATTTTACATTGGGCTGTCCTATCACGTTTGATAATTTTTGGAAAAACAATTCCTTACTGAAACCACCCCATGAAACACTCATGTTGGAATTTCACCTTTGTCTTCCTCTAGTAATATTTTGGAAAAGTCACCTGGAGATGGGTAAAAAACGAATTTTATTAATGACCTTTCACGTCCGGCGATGTCGTACCTCGGTCTCCTTGTTCATGCACGTTTGTTTTCACTCGCCGAGATTGTACAACATTGCAAAGATTTACCTACATGCCGTCGATGTGTTCCAGATTCCGATGAGTTGACATCACGCAGTTGTTGTCAGCAAAGGTTAGATGAAATATTAGAATCTTTCGTAAAAGCAGAATATTGCTTTATGTTTATGACCTTATAAATTATCAAAATATGCAAAATGTTTTGATCTCTTTTTCTTTAGGTTTTTACCCACAGACTACCATAAAATTTCAAACCGTAAATATTCATCTGCGTACAAGACTGCCGTATTGCACTGTTCTTCGTGTAGGCCTATTTTAGATTTTCAGAAGTGATAGGTCAATTGTTGGCAGGATATTTCTCTTTTAGGTCAGGTAATTTTTCAGTTTCTATGAATTGATATACTAGCAAATATTCTCAAAGCCCTTTTTCCAAGTTGGATTTTTAAGAAGTAACTGAACAAAAATATATTACACATTCTAAAATCTTTGCACGTTATTTTTCCTATCCAAGGGTTCCGGAAGCACGCCATCAGGGGTCAACTTTCAGGCTCTATAGTGCGATGTGGAGGTTACGTTGCGTAAGACCGTCGATACGCGACATTCGTGGGTGAAAATGGGCCTGCAGGCTTCGCTCTCGGATCCATTCTTACCCACAAATGTCGCATACTCCTGAAAATATCCTAAACGACATGCTACAGATTCACTCATGTCATTGTAATAATTAACAACACCATCAGCACCAACAGGGAGCCCTCAGTAGCAAGTAAACCATACGCACATCAGCTATAAACCACTTCACTACAGTGGCGTAGCAAGGATTTTACGGGTGGGGGCACAAAGGGGATGAGCGCAGCCTCTTACGGGGGCACCAGCTTTCGGTGGTGTGGTTATACCAGGTACGAAATGGGACAGAGGGGTGCCCCCTCAACAAGTCCAATCCCTATACACACTCCAGCCTATTTTCACTTAACACATCCCCCCTAGATGTCTGAAAAGAATTCCTGGGATACCAGTATAACATTGACCAACACAAAGGGGGAGTTCTCTCTGTCCAATGGTTTGCTTCATATGGGTGTGGTTTTTTGGTGCAAGTTTTTGTTAGCCTCGTTCAATATTCATCCGTTTTTTAAGTGGGGGGGGGCACCCAGGGGGGGGCACCGGGAATTTGTAGGGAGGGCACGTGCCCTCCAGCCCCCTGTGGCTACGGCAGCAGTTCACTATAGCTGCATAAGTGTCTCAGGGACAGCGAGCACCTGCAGCAGTTCTTGTGCCGATTGCGACCAAATGCCGATGCTGGTACACCGTTAAAAGACCTGGGCAAAATAAGAATGGTTAAACTTTAATGGCGAATTATTCGGCATTCTTTGTTCAACCATTCTGTAAATTTCATGGTTGGGTAATTAAATCCACAAAAATTAAATCCATCCGACCAATGTCGGCCACCATTTCAGCCGGGATAGTTGGATAAAATTGCCCAATTAATTCTTCAGGCTAGTCTGCTGAGTCCACCCATGAGTTATCAGGTAAAAACTGAAGTAACTTATTTCAGCAAATGAGTATTTACGGCGTGAACAGTTTGGAATGATCAGCCTATATCTATAGATGTCACTGCAATGACGGCGGATCATCAAGTCCTGAGGTTGTTTGGGAAGTGGGGCCTTGGCGCCGTAATTGACGATTTCATAGGTGGGAGTTGTAAAATATGTTTTTGAAATTTACGATTTCATATTTTGAAAAGACATCATGACGCACACGCAGTGTGTGTCTAACAGATGGAATAAGTTTGCGTCGTAAGGCGGTTGTTTAGTGGGCACTCACTTCGGCTAGGCTAGGCCTGGTCACTGTGTATTTACGCAGACCTACCATGCCCACAGCACGTAGACTCACGATACATTCACTGAATGCTCGGTCTTTCGTCGTCATCCTCACTTTCACTCTGTTTTCTATATGAAACATCTTAAATCTATTTTGTAGCACCGCCTAACCCAGTGAGTACCCAAATTAGGTCCAATTGCTTGGAGTGAGCACACATATAATTTTTGTAACCGGTATTTGCTTTGATATGGAAGAGCTCACCGTTTTGTTGTTGTTTTGTAATAAGAAGGAAACCAAACAACGTTTCCGGCAGTCATTCATGAAGAAAAGAAATCTAACGAGGCCAATAAGTACGTGTACATTTTTGGGTGAATACATAGTCCCATCCACTGAGCATTCAGGCTGGATGTTTGCCGAATTATCTAAGGGAAACCCAAGAAGTTACCGACGAATGTTTATACGTATATTGATACAGAACTGTAAAACTATTGAGGAGCAAGGTACCAACTAACACGGAGTAGTTCTTGCATTTGCCCAGCAAATAAGGAAAACTAAATGCTCAATAATTACTGCCCCAAATTTAGGAAATTTTGATTACCAACAGTTGGACATGCTGTGCAAACCAGTGGTTGGGCAGCAGTGAACAACCAGCAATTTGTTTATCCTCGTTTTGAGCAAAGTTTCCATTGTAATTACCCAAGAGGTGATTAAGTTGACTATTGTAACAACGTTGGGCAAAATTGGGCTTTTTTGTCCAACCTTCTTACAGTGTGTTCAGCGTAATATTCTTTCCTTTGCTAAGCTTTAATTTCAATTGTAGCTTGTTTGAGAATGACAGAGGAAAGAATCACGAGATTAGTTACGAATCGAAGTTTAACAAAAAAGTATAAAAGAGAGAAAGAAATCTGAAGGAAATATGCACAAAGGGAAAAATACAGACGTACAAACAAATCTACCTACAACAGAAACGCAAATCATAACTTACCTGAGAAAGAAGTAAGCCGGCCAAAAGGACAATACCAAATCGACCCATTTTGACGGCAAGACCAGTAAGGATTTCCGTTCAAACCTTGCTTTGGTTTGATTTGAACCCACAGCTCAAGGAGGCGCTCTCGTGACTACACCGATGCCTGCTGAAATGAGAGTCTCCAATTTATGCATGCCAGTAGGCAGGGTATAATTGATTTCTACAATGTTGTGGTCACCACGTGTACATTCACAGGCACAATGAAACGGAACATGCTGTGCAAGTTTACGTCAGGTGGGAGGGGTACAATTATTTTCAGCCAGTGCCACCAGTGGAGGGGTTTTTATGTGGAGCAAAATAAAATCCTAGTAATTAAGAAATGGTTATGTGTCACAGAATATTCCAGAGTTTAAATTGATGGAATCCTGCATAGGTTCGATTTAGTTTGTAGTGGCAGGTTTCCCCCAAAGGAATCCAAATGGAAGGCCTGTCTTTGGCTGGTTCTCTAATATTCCCATTTCAGAAATCATTTTAAAGATCTGGGTCATCAACAGTGAAGGTATAGACATAGAGAAACACACCCAACAAAAAGTTTAGATACCTATACCCGCGCAAAGGTTACGAATGAAATCAATCGTTAACACAGGGGAAAATTGTAGGATTTTTGGTACTGGTATTATAGGAAGGGCTAATGATACGGAAGCTACGGTGGGCTATCTGTTGATCCACGCATGACCATTTGGGGAAGCTGGGTTGCTCCAAGTCCTAGCAATTATCAACGGGCCATTTGTTGGCAGAATCAGCAGAGCAAGAAGGAAGGGAAAGTACATGAAGAGACGAACCGGGTCCAGAGTGTTAACTCAAAATTGGAACTCTCTGAGTAAGCAGCGTAATTTTGCTCTATTGAAAGCTCGCCTAAAGAAGGTTTAATGGCTGCCATCTTGCAGGTCAGTACTTTTGTTTCACAGGGTATATGCACAAAAGATGTTTCTTTATGGAACAGAAGTGCCCTGCAAGATGACTTCCATGTAAAGTCTCTATTGGGATGTTTCAGACGTGCTTTCAACGTAAGTATTCATATATTCTGTTCCTTTCTCCAGCTATTCGTAATTTATTGATTTCGGACCTAAATCACAGATTTTTTCTCCACCCTCAAACAAATTGTTTATGACTTTGTAAACTATGTATAGATTTGATATTTTACTCATTGTCCCATGTTGTTGCGTTTGTCTATTTGTCCGCTGTTTATTTGGGTATTTTGTGTCCTTTGTAGATGGTCTTCATGTTGTTTCTTGGTTATTATATTTTGGTTATTTGCTTTTGTCTTTCACATGTTTTGTTGTGTTGATACATGTCATGTAAAATAATGTGCAATTTCATGATTTTATTTGTATTTTTATCATGCATTCCTGTAGACACCGGGTTTAATTAAAATATCTTTCTTTTGATTCTCCTATGTCCAGCTGAGTGTGTGTAATATTTTAGTGACACGATGAATCAATATAAATATAATGTTACTAAATAATCGATAACGGTATAAATGACAGGGAAACATATAAATTGAAACACAAATCTTTTGAAAATGCATCTGGGTTGAAATATTCAATTTATTAATATTTTGTAATGCGACAGATTTTTCTGCAACCATAATTATTGTTATAATTTAACATGCTTTGCTCCAAGATTAATTTATTTTTACATTTAAAATCCAGAAATACATTACAAACCTGTTGGAAATAAATATAATCTAAATAAAGTCACCATTAAGGCTGACTGATAATATCAGGACAAGGGGGGGGGGTATTTAGAAGAGTGACAGAAGCAATATCAAAATGACTATTTTCATGATGAGCGGACTTGTACGACAGATTTAACGGCTCCCTGTTTCAAATGTCAAAATGGTGTTATTTCGTTATTTCAAAAAGGTTCCCTTTAAACTAGTATTAGCAAGGATGCAGTGCTTTGTACAAATGCAAAGATGGAGAATATTTAGTAATCTTAATGACACAGTAATATAACAACAACCTGGGCCATTCGAAGTGAATTTTGAGAGAGTTGTGTGCATATTTCAAAGCACTGTATCAGTCTGTCTTGACAGTGTTTAGCAATGAATCAAAAAGACCTTCAAAAACTCAATATGGGCGATTTACAATAGTGCGCCACCAAGAGTTTGAAACATATCGGCCAATCACAACGTGCAAAATCTCTCGACCCTTTCCAAACGCGCGTTGGCCAACGCGTTGCAAACTCTTGGAGGCGCACTATTGAGAAATGCCAGAATTCTGATTGTAACAAGGTGGGTTTGGGTCGTTTATTTACACTCATTTGAGGAGATCGTAGGGACTAGATTTGGGATTACTTCTGGAGAATTGAAACATTTGAAATATTTGCATGGTCCTTTAAATATAACTTTTCCGTCCACAACGAAGGGGCGCCTCCATTACGAAATCCAGGCTCACTGCAAATCCTTCGTGATGGACAAGTCAGTAACTGCCAAAAATAGCTTACGCGGTTAAAACACTAGAGATGGTGATTTGAGAAATGGATTCAACCATTCGGATTCGTGCGAATGAAACTATTGTCTTCCAAGCATCTCTTCCGATGGAGGCCAATCTCACTTTCTATTGGCATCATCATCTGTGGAAGAAGATAAAACATCATTATGCGCACCAATGCACAAAGAAAACATTATTATCTCCAGCAGAGACAGGCCTTTTCTGGAGATGGACATTTCTGATCACCAGGTTTTCAAGGACCATCAGCTTATTGATATTGTAAGACAATTTACCCGTCTGTAATGCTCAGCAGAGCGGGGTTGGTGGGGAATGGTATATGTGGAGGTGAGTTGCGGTACGTGCCGGATAATGTTAGCAGTCTGATCATTGATGGTTCGATGGTGGAAATCATACTCCATACAATAATTTACACGTGATCTGAACAGAACAACACATGTTTATTATTTTTATCTGAACACGAAACGTTGCATGCAAAAGGACAGCTTTGCTCTCTAAATCACGTTGTGTTTTATCGATACGTGCTCTTCCCGGTGGAGGCAAGGTTGGGACGACGGTTTCAGGGCTCCATAGGAAAGTGTAAATGTAAACTGAGGTTGACGTCATGGGTCTGTTTGTTATACCAGACAATGCTGTCATCAGATATTCTAATCAGTGCGCATACACGCATGAGGTATCGTTGAATAGACCTTTTCACTAATAAATTCCTAATTATGCATGCATGCTCACAAATGGCCTTGGCCGCAAGTGTGAGCGTGCCATTGAAAAAAACATACAGGGGTGCGACTTCGATGTTCATTTTCTCTCAGGTTTCTGGCTTTGTTCATTTTGTTCCTCAGAAAATCCCATTAAATTGTTTTAATCTAAGCGGGATTTTTAGTGCGCTGTATGAAGACATTATAATAATATCAAGCACCAGGCCTACTAGTTCGGTAGATCCTCCCAATATTCTCCTCGGAGGTCTCCTGTCAGTAAAAATAAGTCATTGAACTGCATCCACCATAATGCTAGGAGTCTTGTTAATAAACTGTTGAGTTTCAAAGTTGAACTTGACATCACTATTCCGGACCTTGTGTTTGTGAGTGAAACCTGGCTAGACAAAACGGTGTTCTCAAAAATTCTCAAAAATTCCAAGTTTACCATCTTTCGCCGTGACCGTGACAGGCATGGAGGCGGAGTGCTTGTTGCTGTATTTATCCAACTCGTGTTCCAGAATTCGAACATGTAAACCTTGAGCTTGTCTGGATTGCGATCACAAGTTCTAAAAGCAAAGTCCTGGTAGGCTGTCTCTATCGACCTCCTAAAGCATGTCAATGATACCAAGAAATAGTATCCACTTGTGGTTGGGGTTGAACATCATTACGTGTTTACAAATGCACAGGTTGGCTCCAAGAACACTAACGATGTATTAAACTTATGCTGCTTATGATGGAAAGGGCCATACTAAGAAACAGCGATCACTGCTCTGGCTGAACGATTACAAAGTTATGTTAATTGTCAAAGCCTGCTTTCTTTACTAGCTGTCTTGTCGCAGGGGGTGATAATCACGATTATAAAGTCTTTTTACAGCGCACTAAAATCCCACTTAGATTAGAAATTAATAGCAAAAACGATTTAATGGGATTCTAGAAAGAAAAAACTGAGCAAAGCTAGAAAGCCTGAGAGACAATGATCATAAAGGTCGCATCATAATTATGATTGATTAGTGAAAAGGTCCATTGTTGCCAGTGGCCGGTTGAGGGGGTAGCCACACGCTGTTCGTCATTCCTGCAAAGTGGCCAAGCATCAATCGGTACTACACGCAGCTCGAGGCATTTATATCTCACGTTTTCTCGACCTTCACCACGAGCAAGTTCGAAAGTCGCTCTTAAAGCATTGGTTTACCACGTTCACTTGCACGAGGGTAGGTCCAAGTCCATGTACAGGTTTTGGGCCAGACCCCTTTATCATAAAGTAATTAACAAGGCAATCACTGACATGAGAATAATTCTGCCATATGCAGAGACCAGAGGCGCCGCGTGAAATGTAACTTACGGAAGAATGCGACTGATGACGGAATTTTATATGGATGGTTTTGGCCAGATGGCCTTTTGAGTGGAGTTACATATCGTGCTTGTGCACTTGTAAGATGCAATTTGACCAAATGGTCAACCTACAGTTTGCGCTTGAACTTATCCGATGCAAGTTTATTTCGTGCATGATTTTTCAGAACTCGGCGACAGGATATTACGGCAGTTTACTTAATTCACAGAGCAAAACTTGACTTTTTGGATTCTGACGTTTAGTTTATTACCAGCAGAGGGTTTGCATGGCTGCTACACTGCAGGCCAGTTCTTTTGCTCCGCAAAGTGTGCACATAGGGGTGCAGACCACTATACAAGTGAGAATTTCTGGCCAGCTTATTAGCATTAAAAGTGCCCCCACAGTATAGTTTGAAAAAGGAGATTGTTTGGCCCCCAAAATGGTGAGATTGTGTAAATCGTTGCCAGGATCAACTCCCTGGGTCTTTGAGCTTTCATATGAGAGCAGAATGGCTAACAACTACAATTGAAAAATGGTCCTAAGTGCCCGAGAAAGTTGAGGGTTGCCACTTGAAAAATAGCTGCAATCAGACTTCGGAAAAATCACTTTTTGGGGGGTGATTTTGTTTGATGGGAATAGTTAAAAGTGTAATTGGTTAAACCACAAAAAATTGAAAAGAAATTGAAAGATAAGTGACCAGACAAGAATTTCTTTTGTGTTTCAGATATCTCAGGGATGTTGGCGTGCATGCTATTGGTCCCTGAACAGTGCTGATTTTATACTGTTTTCAATGGGGCTTGAATTAGTTGACTATACCCATAGGAGCTTTCACAGTGGAACAAAAGAAGTGTTCTGCAAGATGGCTACCATGCAAAGCCTCTATCCCGCTTATCTTTTTCAGTGTGATATAAAATTCATGATAGTTAATCATTTATACCCGTGTTCTCCTGAATTCACATTAAATGTACCCCCCCCCCTGCACGGCACGTGTAGTCTAATCATTACGGGGGAACGTGTTTTTAAGTGAAAACTACATTGTACTGGAGAATTTAGAGGATGTATCAGAGCTGGCAACTGGCTAGTTCATGATCTATGTCTTTCCTTTCTTCATGAAATGCTCACCGACTTGCTTGTTGATATTCAGGCCGTAGTGCCAGACACCCATTGTGCAAATCCCATCCTTCATTGCGCTGCACCTGTACTGGTAACATCCGGTCTTGTGACAATCGGCCGGGCTGTTGCACATCATCCCTTGGATCCCGTCGCATTTGCTGTTAGCAAGTTGCTGTTCGTCGGTCATACCTTCCCCCCTCAGTACACAGATCTGAAAATCAGTAAGGGTTGAATTAGAGAGATAAAAGTATGGGGGGCAAAAAAGACTGAGTAGACCAGAAAAGAATGGAAGAGGAAAATGAGTTCGTAGTGTACACTGAATACCTCACTATAACTTTAGCATTCCATTTTTTGACTGCGCGAAAGGTGGTAATGTCACAATTTTCTGTTCCCCATCCCCACCATAATTACAGCAATGCAACCCCCACCATAATTACAGCAATGCAACCCCCACCATAATTACAGCAATGCAACCCCCACCATAATTACAGCAATGCAACCCCCACCATAATTACAGCAATGCAACCCCCACCATAATTACAGGCAATGCAACCCCCACCATAATTACAGCAATGCAACCCCCACCATAATTACAAGCAATGCGACCCCACCATAATTACAAGCAATGCAACCCCCACCATAATTACAGCAATGCAACCCCCACCATAATTACAGCAATGCAACCCCCACCATAATTACAGGCAATGCAACCCCCACCATAATTACAGCAATGCAACCCCCACCATAATTACAGCAATGCAACCCCCACCATTATTACAGCAATGTAACCCCCACCATAATTACAGGCAATGCAACCCCCACCATAATTACAGCAATGCAACCCCCACCATAATTACAGCAATGCAACCCCCACCATAATTACAGCAATGCAACCCCCACCATAATTACAAGCAATGCAACCCCCACCATAATTACAAGCAATGTGACCCCCACTATAATTACAGCAATGCAACCCCACCATAATTACAGCAATGCAACCCCCACTATAATTACAGCAATGCAACCCCCACCATAATTACAGCAATGCAACCCCCACCATAATTGCAGCAATGCAACCCCCACTATAATTACAGCAATGCAACCCCCACCATAATTACAGCAATGCAACCCCCACCATAATTACAGCAATGCAATCCCAACCATAATTACAAACAATGCACCCCCACCATAATTACAGCAATGCAACCCCCACCATAATTACAGCAATGCAATCCCAACCATAATTACAAACAATGCACCCCCACCATAATTACAGCAATGCAACCCCCACCATAATTACAGCAATGCAACCCCCACCATAATTACAGCAATGCAACCCCCACCATAATTACAAGCAATGTGACCCCCACCATAATTACAGCAATGCAACCCCACCATAATTACAGCAATGCAACCCCCACCATAATTACAGCAATGCAACCCCCACCATAATTACAAGCAATGTGACCCCCACCATAATTACAGCAATGCAACCCCCACCATAATTACAAGCAATGTGACCCCCACCATAATTACAGGCAATGCAACCCCCACCATAATTACAGCAATGCAACCCCCACTATAATTACAGCAATGCAACCCCCACCATAATTACAGCAATGCAACCCCACCATAATTACAGCAATGCAACCCCACCATAATTACAGCAATGCAACCCCCACCATAATTACAGCAACGCAACCCCCACCATAATTACACCAATCCAACCCCCACCATAATTACAGCAATGCAACCCCCACCATAATTACAGCAATGCAACCCCCACCATAATTACAGGCAATGCAACCCCCACCATAATTACAGGCAATGCAACCCTCACCATAATTACAGCAATGCAACCCCCACTGAAGTTCTTGCCCTCATTATCACTATTCATATATTATACTTGTGAATTCAACGATTTTCATAATGATTCAACACTTTTAAGGAAAACATGGAATTAACACTTAAATTATTTGATTAACTCTTCAACTGTTGAATTTAATATTTATAATGCTAGATTTTATATTTGAACTGCTGGATTCAACACTTATAAGGTGCGGTCACTGACTGCGCATTATGTATGTAAATGCTGGATTCAAAACTTTAGTTTGTAACTGTAAAATATATAACATTTCGCTGTAATCTAATGAGATGAACACTACCTACCTGAGACAGAAGCACCAACAGAACAACACCGAGTCGACTCATTTTCGAGGTGAAATATTATCCGTGCGGACCTTGGTTAGCTTTAATTAGTGAAGGGAGATACCAACGGAAGGCCCCTCGGGTTTCGCGATAGACTCAGTTATAGCATCAACTCTAAAATTGGTCTCCAATTTGCGAGAATAGCCAATATGTGCACAATATGTTGGTCACCATTATGCAAAATATGTTGAAATGCAGCACCTTTGACGTTAATGATTTATAAACACTGCAGTCATTTTTTTCAAGTTTACGTTCGCAGGGGAGGGTGAGATTTAAATCAGTGTCATCGGGACCATGCGTTGAGTGGGGGTAAAGGCTTAGATAATAAGAGGGGTGCACTCCTGAAATTTCAAGTTGTACCACCTGTGGGTTTGGACAGCTTGATATCACAGACAGTTCCACAGCTGACACAACTTTCTCGTGTACACTACCACGAACACAAATGCAAAGCGCAAACACGATGTCGATTGCAAGCGAAGCACAGTCTGCGGTTCACACACCTTGCAGGGCCATCGTCTCGGAAATCTTAGTTTTTATTTTAAAGGAGTAGTTTTCTTTTTATAGCAGTGGCGTACCCAGTGGGGGATTTTTTCACTTTTTTCATTTCAATATTTATTTATCAAATGTTAGTTTTAACATTTATGTATCAAATATGAGCACTAACACCCTAGGAAAACAACAGCATGAAATATTAGGCGCTATATATAGGATTTCGGGACAGTGAGTAAAGCTTTTGATATTTTTCCCCCTAACATCACGTCAAATAAGCCCGAAGCCGCATTCGCTTTTTATGCTACTGTTTAACAGTACATGCGTCCGCACCAGGGCGAGGACCATCATCGTCTATTTCAATCGTTTTTTAATCTGAAATCGTGAATTCGATGTATTGACCTACAATGAAAAAAGCAGAAGGATTATCACTGATAATCTTAAGACCGATAAACCACGTATTTATTCATAAATATATTTCAAGTCAGAAAGTCAGAATAAGTTTTGGACTTTAAAATTAGCTATACAAATATTTTGCAGTATTACATTTTCTGCTCTTCAGCATTTTCTTTCAATATGACTGTGTGAGCAAAATTTTCTTGCAGTTTCAGTGAGCCATTTTTGGGGTTATTTCGATGGACACCCTCTAATGAGCGGTGAATGAAATGGCATCGAGGCAACATCGACGAAAATATTTAATGTTTTAAAAAGTGCCCATCGATGAGATTGACTTAAAGTAGTCAAATAGCTGAACAAAATTTCTGGTTAGGAGCTGGCTCCAAAAGTGGTGCGGCGACGCTTCTTTTTTTCCTCTCACTTTTTTTTCTCAGACTGGAAATGATGTAAGTATAACGCGCGATGTCCATCGCGACTGCATGCGCACGTAATGTCGGCCGCTACCAAGACTAAAATAGACTGGCCCCCGAACTTTTTACTACATGTATTTAAAATTATTGTTAGCTTGTACATGTACACAGGACCTAAGACCACCTTGTTTGTCTGGTTCCAAGATAAAAATGTATATTAAAACAGAAATAACGTCATTCTGAAAAAGAGGGTTTTTTGGCCTAAGTAGAATTCATATCATGGCTCTAAAGTTATGGAAAAAAATTCCATACAAGAGAATTTTGTCAAAGTTAAAAGTTAATTTTGTAATCAATATGTTCATCGATATTTTTCTATGACAATGTATGTCGACATTTTCCCATGACTTTTCAGAACCGGATGATCTCACGTATTTTGTGAAAACATTCTCTAGTGCCAAGTCTTGAACTGGATTCAATTGGATTCAATTTACATGTATATTAAAGTACACGGGAAAAAATACATCACGCACAAGGAAATCCATGTACATGTACATCTGACTAGAAAGTACAGTGATGGAAATTGACTGCAACAGAATATCAGAACATAATAATGAATTGTTAACAAATGACGCTGGAGGGATAAGCCTCACAAACCTCTCGGGTTAGTTCAAAAGGACTGTTTGTCCCACTAAATCACCAGAGTGAATGGCCAGAATGCTTATGCACTCTATTCTTTATTTTAGTGTTATCCTATAAATTTTACAAACATTTCAACATTATCTACTAAAGTGACTCCATATCAACGGCGTACACGTCTGCAACCTTCTCCGTATCACTTGAATAGCGGTGAGCAGGAACGACAGGTGGGTGACGCCTTTTCACTATTTGTTGCCACTAAAAACAAAAAAAAAGAAACCCATTTATCGGAGGTAAAGTGCTCGCTGTACAAAGAAATGGAAGGCAATGCGTTTTTATAAGGACGCCCGAGAAAACGTGTTTTCTCTGATTTTATCTGTTCAAATTAATATGAAAGCATCCAAATCAACGCAGTTTCATTTGTCTTGAGAGCGCAACTACAACAAGCTAAAAAGGTTTTTTTTCTATTCGGGCCAAGATACGAATTCTGAATGAAGACTGCGTCGTTCAGGAAAAAACAGAGAAAATAATGGCTACATGCATTGTTTGGCATGCACAAGGGATTATCCCTTACGAACACAGGATGAGGGTTCCCTTTGTTTTCTCTGTTTTTTGAACAAATAAAATCAGAAAAAACACGTTTTCCTTAGAGGCGCCCTTTAAGGAGACTCAAGGTCAAATACCCCCTCTTCATTTAGCATTTTGTATACATGTACATCTCAGTGAAGCACAATACCTGAACTGAAGAAATACTTTGAGAGCTCACCAGATAAATGTTTCTCCTTGAAACATTACAATGCCATTTCGCTCTCATGCCCCTCGGGATTTAGTTACACATCGTTGAAGATTTCCAACATCGTTCCAAGCAGCATTTAGATTAATACTTGCCTGCTAAAATGCATGCCGCTGTGTTCCCCGACTGTGCACTTCTTGGAACGAAGGTCACACTTTAACTCTTTGCACCCATCCAGCCTGCAGTCTTTGCTTGTCAGACACTCCCTACCCAAGTGCACGTAGCAAGGGTCTCTCACAGCAGTGGTCAACTGGGCTAGAACCGTCTAGACGGAAACGGGGTAAAGAGAGACTTTAACGTTGTACACATTTTTTGCGACAGCAAGAGTTACTAAGACAACGTCGATAACATTAAACAAGACAACCCTTTATGATGAAAACAATAATATTGAGGATGCTTTTGTCCGTGATGGTGATAGTGTAAAGTGGTGGTGATGCAAGTGATCAAGAACTTGACGCCGACTACGACGACACCATGTGATGGTGATGATGATGATGATGACCACGTTGAAGATGACAACGACAGAGACGACAATGGTGACATCTTACTTCGTTGCTGATGCTGGCAGTAGTGTTGCAAGTGATGAATATGCTTAGATCTTTGGAAACTAAAGATCAGGAAAAAAGAATGTTACACTCACCATTCCTATAATCATGGTGGAAATTAAGAATATTTTAAATGAAACCATACTGAATGATGTTGGTTTGATTCAAAGTGCAGTGCTGTGGTGATGGTTCTACATGTACTACTGCATCGAAGCCAATGACACTGTCATCTAGATTGTCCGGGTTCTTATGGCTCCGTAGTGTAATTGGTCGACGTCTTTATACTGTAGTTTATCGATTTCGGAATTTGTCATTTGATGAATGCAAGCATGTATACTTTGCTTTTGATTTCTAAAATGAGACGCCGGTAACTTGTCGATGAGGCTGAAATTCAGAATAACAGTGAGATGGTGCAGCATGCATAAACCAGGACCATAGAGTCCAATATCTGTGGAAGTATAAGGGTCATTAAATCCCAAAAGGCTTTGTAATTTGGATACCTTTGGTACACATACTTTGTACTTTTTGATGATTTCGATTTTGATGAAGTTCTTACCATCTTTAACAGATGTGAGGCATTGCAAGTATGCGTCATCTGGCGCGCATTTAAATGCTGTGAATATTGAATTTATTCGTCGGAATAAGATAGACTGTATAATAATGCGATGACCGCAGAATAGGGACTGTGAAAATGGATACATTATGCAAAAAGCACCCCTAGTTATGCCACTAGGACGCAGTCGTGTGGATTTTATTTACTCAGGGGGGTCAGGTTGGCGAAGTGGTTTTTTTCTCTTGCCTCCCACCTCTATGAGCCAGGTTCGAATCCAATCCTGACCAGCGGTTTCCCGTGGAATGTTATTTTCCCACCACATTAAAACTGAAAATTTAATCTTCCTCTTCTCTCTTTGGATATGTTTTCAAACCTCCGGGCTACATCACATACGCGACTTTTGGTATGAGTCCCCGGTTTACCAGAATGAATTCACACTAAAATGTTCAACAATTCTTCAAATATACCGGGACATAACTCACTCCTATGGTATCACTATCGGTGTATGCCGTTTTGTTTCCCCAATTTTCATTTCTTGTCGAGGAAATCGCATTGCAGTTCTTCACAGCCGCCCATGTTACAAGTCTTCGGTCGTCTGACGATGTATTGTCTGCTGTAGTGCGGTTATCAAGGGGAGATGGTGGCTCTGTTCAACTCAGTAGAAATTGCACGCCTAAGAGAGCAAGAAAGAACACCAAATTTCAAGGAGTAATACGTATGAATAATAAATCAACGAATGGTAGCAGATATATTTATATACCTGTTGAAAAAACTCTTTTATTCTCCCAGGTGGATGCTATGCCTGTAAAGCCTTCAGAGAATTTCTTTCAATCGGAGACTAGAGCTTTTAAACTTTACTGCCTAGGCATGCTACCCGACAAAAACATATCTGCAAGTTTGTATTTCAAATTTTTATTAATGCCTTTTAAGAAGCTTTTAAAAAGTAGTAAAAGCTTCTTAAAAGGTATTAGTAAAAATTAAAAATACAAAACTTGAAATGTTCATTCTAACGAACACTGAGTATGAAAACACTTCCTAAAAATTTGTCAAATTGCACTCAGAGTTTGCACCCCCCAATGTTGCTAGTTAACATGGGCTTTTCCGACTGAACTCGTATATCGTGTAGCATCCAAACTAACGATAGATTTATTTATTCAATTTAGTAAGAAAAAGATTCAAAAAAATCTAGATCAGTATTCAAAGGGCAAAACTTCTCAATTGATTTAACCTCATGAGGATGTGATTGTACTCTCCTTTATACAAAAGTGAAGTCAGCACTTGATTTGGAAAAATATATAAAGATCTTTCTAATTAGCACGGACACTGGGGGGCACAAACATAAATTACATATACACACTTACTGAGAAAGTGTGTCTTTGTTGTGTATAATTTTATAAATAGAGAAATTACAAATCAGTTAACTGCATTTAGTCAATAATAATTAGGGGTTATTTAAGGGATTTTGTGTCAGTGATGAAGGTTCAGGACGAGCATTGCCTCCAGATTTGTTGATGGACAATCATTATTAGACTAAAATCTGATTATTTGTCGTTTGTAATAGGCCTATATGAACATACCTCAACACATGTAATCTTCTTTCTGTACACCTGAATTTGTGCATTCCTCCGTCTTAAAGTTTTCTTCAATATGTACACTGTTTTTAAATTTGCAGACTCGGAGTGCGAATATAATGGCCCGTGGACAAGAACGAAAGTAAACCCTGGGCCGGAGTTCTCCTTCCATCCACTCACCCGAAGCGATACCGTATGATGGGTATAATGCATCGTCAAATTGAATGGACCTTGCTCTGAAATAAGTGCCTCAAAGTACACAATAATTGAAGGCTCTGAGTTTAAATGGAAAACCTTGGAGCAAAGAGCTGGTAAGAATCACTCGAACACAAAAACATGTCAGTGAATTCGACTGCTATTTTGACGAACTTGGCCGGGAAAACCTACAATTTAACAAACGGAGGAACGTCAACCCCTTTTTACCTATAAAGTGTTAACATGTAAAACAAAAACGTCAACACCGTTGTATCTGTACATATAAACAGTACAAATAAAATGATGCGTGTAATTCATTTTCAGCGGGTTTGGGGTGTGGACAGAGCTTACCCATCCAAAAATCAAGACCAAAATGACAAGGATTCGAAACAGCCATTCTGACTCAAGCTGGTCTGATTCAAATATTATAGGGCTTCCAGCAGTCTGTCGCGTTTCCCATAACCACTCAAATTTGGGATCTCAATATTTTGCATCTCTTAGGTGTATCAGCCTCAACCCAGTTCCACGAAGTTGCGAACTCCTGAATGTGCGATCATGTTGCAATGCTTTTGGTGTGTTATACATTATAACATTACTATACTTGGTTCCTTACTTTCTAAATACGATGATGCCATATCAACTTGCAGCTAACTATCATTTATTTATCAGTATATGGTTTTGTTTCATTAAATGAAAAAGATCATACATTAAATATTATGTATCCACATTTTATCAATGTCAGTTTTGATACCTTTTGATTTATCGATTGACCAATGCTAGATTCAACTCTTGTACTCCAAAATTATTGCGTCTGTTCCCTTTCATTCATTGCAAATACCGAGCCTTTTCTTCCGCCACGATTTCGATAGGATAAGAGGTTGAAATAGCAAAATTTTAGATGCGATACCCGATTGGCAACATCCATGCTTTTCTCTGGTACCTATAAATTTCATGACTCAGTGACTGGTCATAGCCACGATTTCTAATTCTGTCGGTCGATATTTAATGAATGCATTAGTTAACACCCTAGAATTGCTAGGACGTTCAAACAGTTTGATCAAGCAGGATTTTGATCGCAGTTTTGCATAATAGTCAAAGAAAAACATTGTTATTTAACGTTTTTCTTGAATTAATTATAAACCTGATTTTATCCCCCACCAATTTCTTTCATGAGCGGACAAATCACAACTGCTTTTTAGTTTAGAAATGAACATCAAACTTATCCAGTCTTACCCATCTCAATCGGGACAAAGAGAGGGCACAATTTTCCTAGCAACGGAGGATCATTTGGTGGGAATTGCACTTCGCTAGTTTACAAATTAACGACTACGAAATTACGATCACGATTACGCTTTACGATCACGTCGCTACCAACAAAACGAACACTAACACGCTGCAAACACTGGGGTGTTAAGTTTAACAACCCCGGTGTCATCAGAGGACTACACCAACACTTTTCACTGGTGTTAAAATGTTGGTGTTATTTGGTGTTAGTTTTAACACCATCCAGTGCATTGTAACATTTATAGGCGTGCAAAGTAACACCAACGGTGTTAAAATAACATCCTATAGTCTGATAACACCAAAAAGTGTTGATTTTAACACAAGAGTTTTCAGAGTGCACCAACATAGCTCATTTCAACCGATGAAGGGGTGCCTCTGCTCGAGATGGGTATTTATATAAAGACTATTCCGCAGGGGAAAATGTGGACAAATTAATGACAAAATTACTGTGAGCTTACTGCGTCATAAAAGCAGGAAGCATTGTGGGACGAATGGAACTAACATTGAATAAACAAATAACAAGCCTGAATACATTTAATTGTCGATGGCGTTTATTGAAAAAAGTTATAATATCTTTTTATAACGGTTACCTCGATTACAACCATATAGGTTCCTCTAAAGCGAAGTCTCATCGTTGAACAACTTTGTGTGAATTTAAGTTAAGTTTCTCTAAAAGAATATGGAAAATGGCAAAACAGATAAAATGAATAGAAAACCAACAATCAGCGCATTCGATTATTTTCCTCGCGCTTACTCGTCCTTATCGACTGGTCGCCGTCCCTATTACATAGGGACCGGTAGCTAGCTGCAGTTGAACGTGTGCGATTCAGGCCCGTTGCCTGACCAGATACTGGGGGGGGGGTCGTCAAACCCCAAAGTGGAACTTTTGGCACATATTTTTATACAAAGGCCTATCATAATGTGCTTTGGAGCACAAAATCAAACAGGTTCTATGTTTGTCGCAAACCGAAGGATGCAGGTATAGACTTACATAGGCCCCTACTTCAGTTTTCAATATTCACCGCGTATTGTAAATTGGCCTGGTATATGAATTTGCTCTTCACTCAGCACCTAGAATCTGGCGTTGGGTGACGAGTGAATGATATGAACATAATTATTAAAAAATCTCAGAAAATCCCACAAAAAAATTCAGAAGTTCTAAAAGAGTGGTGTATTCTAGTAAATCATTATTACCTCCACTCACCTACTAAAAATGGTAAACAAATATTTATAGGAGCATTTCATTTTGCACTTGGGAAAAAAAATCGGAAAATCAGATCAAATTAATATGTCATCGGAACTTTGTAGCGGTTATATGAAATCGACATTTATTGATCAAAGTATTTGGAGACGATTAAATTTCACCTTTTGTGAAATTGGAGGTAAAATATTGCTCCATACACAGACGTTCGAAGCGAAAATGCGAAGTGCCCATAGGGTCTGCGCCACTCTCCGGAGCGCATTCTTCAATTGTAACGTGGAGAAGCGCGCAAACCAGTGTTCCTCGAAATTGTTTTAGTGTCTTTGCTGGGTGGGCCATGCAGCAATTCTTTTTAAGACCAGAAATATGATAAACAACATGGATTACACAACCGTAAAAGACAAAAACGAACAGACATACCACACAATCTGTGAGATGTAAACGGTACTTACGGTGCATTTACAAGTCTTTCTGGACTGGTTTCCTTCATTTCCAACACGTGAGTAGAGCCAATGTAAACGGTAACCAATGAAAACATGACTGCCTTGTCTCCGCGCCCGGAACGCTGCGCCGCTGGTATGCGTGGCTGGCCGGCCGCGGCGCGCAGCGGCGGCCCGGGTTCGGCTGCGCTGCAGGCGTAGCGCAGCGTTTAGTGACTGATTTCATTCTTCAAATGTTGCCATATAAACCGCCCGCAGTTCATTATAAACTGTAGAGACATTTTCCGCGTGAGAATCAATGTATAAATTGCAGCTTATATTCCGAAAAAAAATACATTTATTTAAAAATGCAAAAAACAAAACAAAAATAAAAAAGAGGGGAACTCGGAAGCGAGCGGGGGGGTTCCTTCGAACCCCAACCCCCAAGCCTACGGGCCTGCGATTAAGCCCGGTCAATTAGGAAGCTGAATATTTAGGTTTGTGTCAGGCCAACAGCAACGCTTATACATGACAGTCGTTTCAGTGCGGAAGCGAATAAAAATCAAGTACCTATTCTTGCTAAGCCTCTGTTGATCAGAGTGTGGTAATTTATTTTTCAGTGATTACAATCGATAAATCATTTTCCGGCAATTTATTTCAAATTAGTGGTTATTGTGTTAAATTTTTAGATATACGAACAATTTATGGTGAAGTTATTTTCGGTAACGTAGTAGAAGAAAAAGCAAAATGTGCTATCAGCTCCTGCTTGATTTTGTCTATCGGGTGAGCATCGTGTCGATTTACATACACCGGGCAGGATTCTGCGGGATTCGTTACTCTAGGAAGGTAATGGGTAATTATCATAATGGGTGTGGTTAACCGCATGCTCGATCAATTTAGTGGACACTTAGAAACTGAAGTGCTAAGGTAAATGTCGGGCTTTACTTTCCTATTATAAAAACATCATCCAACTAACTAATTCCCCACCAAGAAAAAATGGCTATATATAGATTCGAACCCTTGGGTTTTTCCCTCTAAGCATGACGCTCTTCTAACAGAGCTGCCATGCACGTTTGTCAGGAAAGCAATTTTGCTGAGCCTTATACTTAAAAGTTTGTGTTCCTCATTTTCTGATCATTGCCCCTACCTTCCCAGACGAAAAACTCATGCGCAACGATTAAGATACGCCCATTTTATTATAATTTCCCCTAACCTTCCTAAGAAAACAAAAGTGGCTACCAGCTACCGGTCCTTGCGTTCGGAGGGCGCCTACAAGACGCCCGGAGACTACGTAAATGGGACAGGAACCAGTATAAAGTCCTGAAGGAAAGTTGAAACCGTTGAAAATAATTCAAATGGTTGAATGTAGGAACAAATCTGCCCATTAACTAAGTTCTGTGAAGGAAAGGCAAGAAGCATGTGTCTGTTGCTTTCGACTTCTTCAATTTCATTTTCAAAATTTAATCGTGTATGGCCTCTTACCCTGGTCTGGGCACTTCATGTATAACGTTACCGAGGTCGATCCGCATGACCTCCTAAACGCGAGGGAGGAGTATATCGAGCGCGCTGAATGAGTGTTGATACACAAAGACTGTGAGTGCAATCCCGTACACGGATGTAACCACTTAACAACCTAGACTAGCTGTTATTCCAACCAACTCTGGCCTAAAACTAAATCCGATTAAACAAAACAAAAACGAGTCAAGCAGAATTGTATTTGCCGTCAAATATGACACAAGAACGCTTTGTTTGGATTTTTCTCTTGTTGACTTTCCCTGGAACCATCTTAATTCCCCCAATCATTCTTAATATTCAAAGAAGATCATCTTTTAAGTGCTTGGGCTCTCTTATTATATCTGTCACAAATAATAAACCCTGAAATATACCTTTTGTCGTTAAATCAGAAAGTCTTGGTTTTTACGTCTGAAGAACTCGGTAAACAGACATACAAATGCAAAACTGAGGCAAAACAACCACATAGCTGATTAATGACCGAATTTAAGACTAAATTCAACTACATTTAATCCTCGCTTGGTATAGTTGTTGTCATAAAGTACGAGTTGTTTCCAGCATTTCCTTCAAAGCCTTTTAGTGCCGATCCCCACACGACTGTGGATCTGAATATCGTTCCTTTATACGGTGAACTAGGAAGAACAGCAGTAAGATTTTTACACAATTACAGAAATAATTATTCCAAAAATAATGCATACTTTGCATGCCGTGTTCTTCTTAAATATTGCAAGGACACGGACACGGAGGCCCTTAAACTACAATTTGTTTCCTTTTGAAGGTATGTGCACAGACTGTTGAGGTTCTCTAACCCCCCTCTTAATGTTGAAGTTTTTTCAATTTGATTTTTTTTAGGAATTGAAATCACCAGTACCGTACTTCAGAAACAGAACTACTACCCTCTCTATGTGTTGAGGAACTTTCACGAATGAAACAAAATGCCCAATAGTTCTTTAGATATGTAATTTTTGCCCTTCGTGCCCGAAACCAGGATCTGTCACTGACTTATGGAAATCGTGCGAGTCTGTCATACATTGGGTATAGTAATATGCCTTTTCGTTAAAGCAAAGTTTGGCTTTCAAACCATGTTGTTCTTAGTTCTTATTTCAATGAATATGAAAATACCATAGCAAAATGGTTTTTCTTCTTCTAATTTTTCTTTATATTCTGGTTTATTGACATCAAATATTTGAATAAAATGGTCCTAGGACCAAAACCATACAAATTTACAAAAAAATGTACATTCTATTTAAACACTAAAAATAATAACAAAATCAATAAAAA
This sequence comes from Acanthaster planci, assembly GCF_054643075.1. NCBI lineage: Eukaryota > Metazoa > Echinodermata > Asteroidea > Valvatida > Acanthasteridae > Acanthaster > Acanthaster planci. Next base: position 31,921,067 of record NC_141777.1, read on the forward strand.
TTTTGGACAGAAAAATAAACTGCGAAATTGTAGTCAACGAGGGTATTGTTTAACTTGCTGGAAGTTAAAAAAAATTTTTTAAGGGGGGCCCGTATTCTGTACCTCACGCCTTTTTGAAGATCCGTTGAGCAAAGTCCACCTTACACTTGAGATTTTGCAGGTTACATCGGAATTGAGTACATCCGATGCTTTTCCCACAAACATCATTGCCACAGCGACGCCCAACGTAGACTCCATTGCACTTGGCATTCGCCACATGGTCAATAGCCATCCCTTGACCTCCTTCAAACTGCTTCGGTCAAGTTACACATTTTAAAAACAGTGTAAGTACATTGTTTCTGGTAAATCGTCCACTTTTGGAAACACAAAGGGAACACCGAGCCAAATGCTGTCTAGCTGTTTGAAATTGCTCGTCTTTTCCTCTTCCCGAATGTACAAAGTTTAGGAGAATCAAACGTGATGTGTTCAAACTTGTCCTACACCGGTCTGTTGCATTGTTTTGCCGTTGTTAGCTTCATCAATTCCCCTACCTGGAAAATCATTTCATTTTCCTAGGTTCTAAAGGGTACAATTAAGATCTTTCCTAGAGACTGTCCTTTTGCTAAAAAATCTTTGTAAATAGGTCACAAAGTATTCTCTGATAGAGGTTAGAATTGCTGTTCTAATATTGAAATTAATGGGGGCCATGGCACAGGGCCAGTGGCGTGTCATTTACCTTGATAATCAGGATGACAAGTAGGAGCGACTTTAATGACACGACGAAGTGCATTGTGACAAAAATACAAACACGATCCTTCTCTGGCAGCAGGCACTCTTGAATCCAAGCGATTTCACTGTCGGATTCGATCCAGTCTATAAACTGTAGGCGTTGCACAACAGCGTTGACGTTATTTACCTTGAATATCGATCTCTTGCTGAAGCTGAGTGATTTCCATGCTGCTGACTACGATGCGCACATGTTGGCAGATAAGTCAACCTTAATAGTGTCATATTAAAGGTGCCTGACTAGTTTGAAACATTATGCAGATTTAAATTTTCAGCACGAATTTGAACTACAGAAAGTAAAGGACATAACATACACAACATAATGGCCTTCATTTCATAAATTCATTCAACTTGAGCAAATTTGCCTCTTCTTTTCTGAACCTAGTTACAACAGCACGGAATCTCCTTCGCATCGTTCAGATAAGCCGCCACGTTTACACACTGCATTGTGGGATACTTCCTCAAGTAACTGATCAGCGGGTCAGTTACTCGGGCCAGGCCCGAAAAAAAAAACAAGCGCCATTCCAACAACCAGTAAGAAAAAGTGTAACATTCAGAAACGTCCGACAGTACATTCAGTGACAAAACTCAGTGTGTCAGGGTTGTTTACCTCTCCAGTCAAAATATTAATCACTGGTAGATTTGATAAGTTGACAAGCGCATCGTGACAGAAATACATATAAATCTTATACCTTCACAGAAACGAATGCGAATCCAGCTCATTTGCACCCAACAGCTGGCCCGAGTGCAGCTGACGGATGACGATGCTATGACGATGAATCGAAGGGCCTATTCATTTTTCTGCCCGGTTTACACCCAAATATCTCCGACGCTTTTCTCGTTTACAAACTATTGATTAGTCAACAGCCTCCAAAATGGAATAATTTCACCTCAGCTGTTGCGTAGCATTTTCGGAAGTCTGGCAGAAATTGGCATGTCTAGCTTTTATGTAGATTAATTGTGGTCGTTGACGTGGGCGACATGAGTTTATGCAGTCTTGAACAAAAGTATTCTGGACTGAGACACCATTATGATGAAATCAGGCCTGTCGGCAGTCAATGAATTTGTTTGACAATAGAGTGTGACTCAGCATTTACACCTTGTGTAAGAGTACTTTCCTACGGACATCATAAACGCTTTCCATCCATCCAAAACATGTCGCAAGAGGGCGTCCCGCTTTTTTAAAGGTGTCTGGTGCTTTTTGTTAGGACCCTCGACAGTCTGTTGGGCTCTGCAGTAGATATTCCCTTGATTTCAGTATTCCTTAAATCAATTCGCCAAATAATTATCACTTGCCAAGTACACAAATGATGTATTTGCAATTCAGTGCAGGTGCCGTGTGCCATTTTTTCCCAACTGAAGTATACCCAACGGCTATTGGCCATGGTCTTGTGTGAAAAGTTTCAATTTTGAAGCAGAAAAGAAGCTCAAACTGAGTGAACTGAACGTAGATTTGCAATGAAAGCGTGATATGTAAATGATTAACAATGATATTTATAACTGACATAATTTGAATCAAACATATTATGCAGACAGCTCCCAGAGAAAATTTAGAATCTAAGAACAAACTAGAAAATAACAATTTTAAGATAAGATGTAGTGTAAAAACGCAATGGCCGGTTTTCGTCAGGCAAAGGGTAAAACATTGGGGATAAAGTTGTGACCTCTGAAAGATATCAAAGCTATTTGGGTAAGCGAGATTTTTGAAATATTCTGAAATTTTTTATTACACGAACAACTTAGAATGAGAATAATTTCAGATTTGAAAAATAGTTTGTAAACATGTGTCCACAGTTTATTGAATACAGCTTAATAAATAGTAGTATTCTTACTTTGCTTCTGTTACATGCAAAACTGCTATTACATGCAGGATTCTACGTTGTTTTTACGACACAGTACAGCCTTTTGTTTGTTGAACCACCCAACAAAACCTATATTTCCAAATCAAAAGAAATTACATTTTGTCGATCAACATATAAAGGTATAATTCTTAACTCAGATTAACTAAGACAAGCCATTACTGAACCAAACATTACACGCGTCGTTAATGATCTAAGCTATCTAATTAAGAAACCAAACCTTTGATTACTATAATCAGTTTGACATCATTTTCTTTAAAAAGTATCCTCTTAAGGTGTTGAATAAAAGTGATTAACAATCTCGTGAGTAAGCGACAAAGAACATCTTTAACCCCCCAAATCTGGTATGTATCTGGTATCTTGTGTGGTACCATGTAGACATCCTGCACAGGAACCGTTGTTCTGAATCCATGGATACCTGAGAATGAATTACAGAGGACATTTACTCAGGACTGGTCTTCAGTTGTCCGATTCCATGAAATCATTTGGAAACGTTACTTGTCTATAAAGATGTCAATTCTCGTCTGTTTCGGAGAAGGGCGTGATTTTACCATACGGGCTTAGGAAAATGACAGAGAAATTCAACGCTTGTATTTGTCGTTTTGTCCTCGGTCTGAAAGCTAACTCGTATACATATGCAGCAAGGTATGAGGTGGAGAGAACCCCCCCTGCTTTGTGTTGGTCATTGTCTCGCAGGAATCTGGGGAATTCCTTTCAGACATCTTGGGGGATGTGTTAAGTAACAATAGTCTGGAATGTGTATAGGCATTGGACATGTTGGGGGATACCCCTCGGTCGCATTTCTTGCTGGGTATACTAACTCGACCAGAATTTGTGATATGAACACGCAGATTTTGAACACCGTTCTAAGCATGGAAGCGATTGTCGTTTTCGTTTTTGCCCTTCCATAAACACAAAACGATGATGAATTGATCACGAAGTAAGCTTCATTTCCGTTAAATATTAAAGACAATTAAAAGTTGCATTCTTAAAAATTGCATTTCATCTAAATTATGTCTCGAACGCCATCTCCATCTCGTACTAACCAAAATATGATATAATTCGGCAGATTGCCATCGTTAACAGACTCGGCGACCGGCACAGCTCGTTTAGTGGCTAATAACTGGTGCTGACCTTCATGCTAGGGAATTCTTATGTTGACCAATTCCTTGGTATCTTTTTGAACTCAAGCCAAAACTTCCACAATTATGTTTCAACGTGGGCGACTAGTGTTTCCCTTGTCGCATGTGTAATGGTGAGGATATGTTGTAGATCCCATTATATTCTTGTCATACATGCTGTGGGTGACTGGCGTTTACATTTCAAAGATCAGCCCAAATTTTCATTTTTCCATAATGAGCTTGACTTATAGAAATCAAAACATTGTTTACAAATAACTCCCTGGTACCATTGTTGATTGCAATGATAATAACAGAAATAAGACATTGTAAAAATTATGATCCCAATAAGACTGTGGATATTTAGCTGTCGCCGGCTAAGCGTAACTAAACGCTATTAAGAATAATTTCCTTTTGTCACTTTCAAATATTGATTCCAACATTTAATTTTTCTGATTCGTCGCCATGGAATTTTTTTCAAGGGAAGAAAATCCGAAATTCTAAAGTGGTCTGATTCCCACGTCGTGAATAAAAAGTCATAACGATCATGTTGGCGTAGAACTAGACTAAGATTTGTCACAGTAAGAATTTCAAAGTCCGAAAAGTAATTACTTCGCACGTGGCCGACTCAATATCGTTCAGTTAAATTTGCCGGCGATGACTGATGATAGTATGCCTTAATATAATTTGTGCATTACGCTCTAAGATTACACGAATTGTTGGTAGTGTGCTGTGTCCACTGTCTAGCAAGCAACCTTCAAGAGAAATCTCCATCCTGGTTCATCATCATAAATGCAACAATACCACACGCAGACAAATAAAGCAAACCTATGGGAGCAAGATAATAACGGTGGGATATGTGCAAGGCCTACAAATATACACGCTGCCACTGCCAAACGACTGATAATTAACCTCGAGGATTCAGTTTGCACTTCATGTTTTGCAAGGGTTATGCAGACTGCGATCTTCACGTACCTCTTTTGCCTTATGATCACTCGAGTACCATCTTAGAGTGCTTTTCTGGATAGTGGCACCTGTGTCTCTCGAAGTGACAGCTGAGCGCATGACAGCCCGTGCTCTGGCAATCGTCGGTTGTGGTACAAATCATGTTTTCCAGAAACTGACACAGATCATCCTGCGAGTCCATTTCGCTTTTTTCAGCGGGACTCAATCCTTGTGCACGACCAAGCTGTTTATTCAATGCACACAAATGTATGATTTTAGAACGACGTTATTCGTTTCTTTGTTGTCATTGTTTGTTTGTTTCGAATGGAAGAGTTTGCTTTATAAAACAAAACTATTTTTTAGGGGAAGCCCAATGATTCGGTTTACATGTCTGCCCTTGAGTAGCTCGTTTGCATCTTTGTCCGTATTTGCAGTTGCTAAAACGAACCAAGCGGAACCGCATAAAACCTGAAGAGCTTATACCCATGATTTGCAAAATAAGTAATCCAAAACAGCCATAAACTCACCCAAAGAATGAAGAGAAGTACCATAATGGCTCTCATGACTGATCAGAGTTGGAGACGTAAACAACTCGATGAAATTTGTTTAAATGGTTGACATTCCCTCAAACAGCTGTTAAATTATCCTGCAAAATTATTGCGAATGCTGTTTTTGCATTTCTTCAAATGGCAATGTATGCATCCAAAGTAATGTTTATCCAGATATAAACCGTTCTTCGCATGCACCTTGACCAAGTACCCTGCGATGCAGTTGTGTCGCTACTTGGCACAAGAAATATCAAAACTAATCGATTGCTGTGCATGAGCGCAATTTTAAATTGCGATGTTTTTGTAACATTGTTTCGTTAAATACAAGAGCTCTTCTGATACAGCTGAAAATGTTTGTCATTAAAATATTAATTCGATAAAGAAACTTGATACCTAGAATGCAATGGCATTTAACAAATGCAAGCTCAATATTTCGATCTGGCCTTCTCTATTGGTATGAAATTCTGAATGTTGCCAGGAATCGTAAACATTATGATGGCTATCCATGCTTTAAGGCTGCTCTGAAAAGTTTCCTAATTATTAATTTATTCATGTGATGCCTATTGTTACGTGCGGAGAATGCACGGCAGAAGAAAAATCAAAAGACGGGAATCAGGACACTAAAACATACGAGCAAAGGACAATAAAGGAACTAATTTGGAATAACATTTAATTATTAACTTGAATCAGCAAAGCAGTAAATTAAAACAAAGTAAATCTAGTGGTTTGCTGCAACTTAAACTTCCCATGCAAAGGCATCGTGAATTTGAACAGTCAAAAGCATAAAAGGAAATTATTTACATTAGCACAGCCAAGCAGAATTAATTACACTGAAAATTAGCAAGCCGGCAAAACAAGTTAATATGCGAAGAGGCAAATTATATTCGGCCGAGTATGATTACCTTAAGGAGCCAACAAGAGAACAGAAGAAAATTAGGCCCCGCCCAGTCAGTGCCATGGCTAAAAGGGCGCGGTCGTCGGGCCAAGCACCTCCGCACTCCGCGCCATAACAGCCCAGTTCAGACAGGCAGGTCAGTGTCGATCCCCGAGATTCAGCTTCCACATGGAGCCACGACACTCCAGGGTCCACGGTCCCTCAGCGGTGTCAGCCTTGGCCACGGTGCGGCAGTAATCGGGGCGTAGACGACAAGGAGGTGCTGACCCAACGCCGGCTATTTCGAAACGCACATGCTAAAAGCATATAGGCACTGACTGAGAGCGAAATCAATGACTACGGAGTCTTTTATAGGTTTTTGGAACGTGCCTAAATTCCACACGTACCTTTTCAGGGAGACACAAAAGGATTCGGATCAACTGGGATCGTAACACTATGTGCAGTCCAAACATAACACGACCGGCAACGCAAACATTTCCCACGTTGGAATATCTCCGAGTTCTTTGTGCATGGGTGGCTGTCTTTGTTTTATGGAGTGAAAGTTCTTGAAAAAGAAGCCTATTCCGTTGCCAACGCAACAAGAGACCTATTAATACAGTTAACACCAAAATAATTATTCATAACCCTTATGATTTTTAGTTTTTTGTGTGTTTCTCTAATGAATGAATGAATGAAAGGTGGGCACATTTTAGGCCATAGTTGAATACTTTTAGGTGTAAATAACTAATGGTCTTATCTTTATCTCATTTGCATAACAAAGAGAATGCTACATTGTTTAAATTCTGACATGTTCAGCACTGTTCATACCTATAATCGTTAATATCACAGTTAATAGTCAATTACAAAGCCCTTGTTCTTGATTACAGCATCTAGGCAGTTTGCGTAGATGTTCACGCGGGTTTGGCACAGCTCCACGCGAATTATGGCCCATTCTTCCTCGGCGAAGACCTCTAGCTCTTTCAGGTTAAAGGGCCTGCGAGCATGCACCTTGGACTTTTCGATGCCTGTGAGTGAGGGGAGGGGTCTTTCTTGGACAACGCCCATGTAGCCCATCCTTGAGCAGTGTGCGGCAGATTGTCTGCGTTGAAACCTTGGTGCCCATCTCACCCAAGTTGTCCATGTGCCTTAATTATTGTTTTGGGGTTGGAAATGACCTCGCGACACACTTTCCTAACCAGACGAAGGGAAACCTTCGGCTTCCGCCTACGCTTGCCGATGTTTTTTCTCAGTACTGAGCTTCTTGTATTTCTTGACGATGCATTGCACAGTAGAAACTAGTACTCTAAAGAGCTTGGAAATGGCTTTATAACCTTCCCCATGTTTGTGGGCATTCACAAGGCTTGTGCGGAGACCCCTGCTGAGCTCCGTAGTTTTCGCCATGTTCACAGCAACTGAATGGAGAAAGACTCCACGATTGCACTTTAATTTGTACTCAAGAAGCAGAGTACTGACAATGACATTCCGCAAATTAATTGCAAAGATGACATTCTTAATGCATCTGCATTGTTGCATATATTCAAAACAACATGCAGAATCGAATCTTAGGAATGCCTGGAGCATGTGCGTTTCGGAGGAATGTGGCCAAATACCATAACTTGCAGAAGGGTATAAATCATTCTGAGCTTGTCAGAATTTAAACAATGTAGCATTTTCTTTGTTATGCATATGAGGTAAGACCAAAGCCACTTATATCTGACAGCTAAAAGTGTTCAACTATGTTCCAAATGTGCCCACCTTTTATTCTTTTGAAAACACCCAAAAACTAAAATTTATAAGGTGTATGAATAATAATTTCGTTAACTGTATTATGCGTAAAACAATGGCCAGCCTGTACATTTTCAAGGCGACGTGTAATTGTGTGATTTCCTCACAATTTCCACCGAGTGAATTTGTGGACTTCATACGAAGTTGGCGTTTGGAGCTAGGAAGTAATGGAAACTGTTCTAGTTTGTGTGCCTACTCACCGGAGTGAAACAAAATTAGAACAATTCGCATTCTTTTCATTGATAATATGTTGGTGTGTCTACAAATTCAAAGTCGGTTTATTTAGGTCGCATCGATCAGGAAACGCCCCGATTGCATTACACAACTTTTTCTCTCAAGTGGCGTATTTCACTTCTTTTAGAGTACGAAGGTTAAACTTTTGTTAGCCGACGCAAGGCTCGTCATATCGCTATGGTGGTGAACACATGCATCCTCTTTGTGCATATCAGTGGTCTAGAGGCACCATAATACAAAATCAGTTTAGCGCCATCCCGCGTTAGGCAACCTTGCCACTAGCTTTGTCTTTTGGCTCATTTGCCGTGTCCGAATGACTTGGCCACGGCCGCAATTTACACACGACTTAATGGGAACTAGACGCGGCAACTGCCATAGAATCGTGCGTAATTTTCAGCCGTACTTCCAGATACATGCTGCACACTCGCGCACAAATCTACTAGGACATGTTACTGAATTTCCCGTTCTGCAATATTTTATCCAGTGTTTTTACATGTACACCGAGATAAAAAAAATGGATATGGGATGTCCGAGTCCTAAGGGGACGGAATTCGCCAGCTGTGAGACGGTTAAAAAACCCGGTTCTTTAGTCGAGTTCCAGAGAGGCCCTACTCGAGGATGCAACAACTTAGCTTTCGTGGCATTATAATGTTCACACCAACAAAAAGGAAACAATTCTAGATTGGCGCCATTTCTGCAAAAGACTGATTACCCTGGTTCAAATTTCTACAATGTCCCTCTAGATTCTCCTTGCCGTCCCGAACTTCCAAGAAGCGACAGAAGATTTGATGCTTAAAGTTACCGTAGCAACCACAGGAAGGATTCTGTGTGTATTTACCTCGAGATTTCCAGGCCCCATTTCCACGTGTAGTGAGATGTGATAGTTCATATCCACAGCAGTGTGCCCCAAGCTGTTAATCGAAGGGTCACAGTATGAAACCGTTGCAATTGTGTAAAAATTGACCAAACTACACGAATAGCCATTCAAGAGGTTTCCCCATAAGGAATAAATTTTCCGCAAATCATGGAAAAATATGGTCAGTGGGTCTGTGGAATGCGATTTTTCAATACAACTTTTGTTTCAAGTTTGTTTAGCAACTTAGAAGGGCATTTTGGTGTCTTAGGGATTTTATGCAAATGATTATTTACAAATTCAAAGCAAAAAGTAATATATCATACCGGGAAGAAAACCTCAATATTACGCTGATTTGCGCCTACAAAGCTTGATTTTCTTACATTTTGATGGCCTAAATTAAATATGTCTGTGGTGATTCAAAGCTGTGGAAATGAATGCAATATGATGACGAGTAACCCCTTCCCAAAAATGTTTTCAATATGCAAATCTTTGGTTCACAATCTAACAGGAAACAGTGACTCCCTGACTGACATCCCCGCAATAGCGCCCTCACTCGACAGAAAAGTATGGACAATTTTTTAAGAAGAGCATTTTTTAAAAATATCTTCCAAAATAAGAATTGGCCCCACAACCGTACCACTTCCGTACCACACGTAATTGAAATGAGTGTGGCAAGAGCTGCAACGTGGTATACCCTGTTGAGCTAAAGGCTTTATGGTGTTGTTTGTCGATCCGAATTGGGGGTTACCGCTGTGCTAACTTTAAGAAATAAAATTATTTAAGTTCGGCGCGACAGAAGCACAGTCCTTAGCCCCTACAATTGCTAGGTTACCGGTAATTCCTACAGGTAAGCTCAGACATTTTTCATTACAGTGTTACAGTTCGTGACAATAAAACCCAGATGAAAAAGGCATGCATGTCTGTGCTTAACGTGTATTCTTAACCGTCTCCGTTGTAAACTTTAAATTTAAACATTCAAGAGGCGCGGACCCTCTTCCCTCCCCGTGTAGTTTAGTCCTCTCTTTTTAATACAAGATCGCACCATGTGTCAATAATAAAACGGAAGGCTGTCGCTGTTAGATACTGCTTGGCCGACCGATGACATTTTTTTTTTATTCAAGCGTAATGCCTCAAGTCGCCCTTGCATGTTTAACCCACATCCGGGAGGCATGACGACTCCGAAAGGAAACGAAGCGTAGGTGACGTGCGGGTAAAATTTCACAACCCAGTTGCTTCTTAAAGGCCACGTGATCAACACAAAACTGATACATCTTTCCGAGCTCCCTTGAGTGTTTGACACATTGTTCGGCTGAATGTCACGCAAGGTTTTTTTTTTAACCGATGGTCATGTAAATAAGGAACAAACTGTTGGAAGATGATTTACAAAATACATGTAGCAGGACCAAGCACTTGGGATCTGTTCATATTTGATGTTTTTCCCCTGGAATGGAATCGACAAAAGCAGGCTTATACGGAAATGCATCCGTATTCTTCCTGCTACGAGGACAAATTCAAAGGGTAAATGCGAGCAATTTGTTTTAATACAACGCACCTTTGTGTCTATTAAGTTAACTTCATTTTCAACTTTTTTTCATTGGTTCAAAGGTATTTTACTAACGTTTTGGTTTTCATGCTAATGAGTATTTTTATATTGATGAGCAAAACTGTGATACCATCCCAGGAAGAAAGCTTCAACGCTACACTAGTTTTTTCACAAAAGGCCAGGCAATTTCGTAATTATTTTGCTGGACTACAGTTCATTGTTATTTATTTGCATAGAAAGAAGCGAGCATCAACGCTTTACTCTGAAATATTTTCATAAGTATATTCTGGGTTCACAGTTTGAAAAGAAAAAAAAACTAGGCGCTGAACTGTCTTCCCTGGATGACATCATAGCAACAGCACCCTCAGTTGTCCTGGAAAGCTCAGATTATTTTAAGTGCTTGAAAGTTCACTTTTCAAAATCATTTAACCAAATGGGAATATGAAAGAGTTTCATTCACTGAGAAGAGCACAAAATTGCAAAAAACATGCGTCTGACCAAACTGAATGCAGCTACACTTTGAATCGACACAAGACCGTATTTAGGCTACGGTTAATTGAAGTGCAACAAATAAGCGGTGCGATGCCTCAGAGCTGTAGAGAGAGTAGCGCCAACTTCAGACTTTGGCACCAAAATGACTTCCATTTATCTGTGCAGTGCAGCAAGCAGCTACTGTGTGTGAATTTTCCATGTGCATGGACGCATAATCCACCATTTTGGTTCCAATAAAGGAGATTCTCCTGTCGCAAACAGCTCTGCTATGCCCATAATTATAGCGCCCTCAACTTGGAGCTGGTGGCATATTCGTACGGTCAGTGGTGAGACTGTCATGGTTGTTCTTCAGCCAGGGCGTAGAAAAGCTAGAGGCAGTATTGCCGCACTTCACAAGTGAATTCTGCACGTAGCGTATGTTTACAACCGTCGTGCGACTGACAATGAACCATTTCGTGATTGCCTACTGGTTCCTCAGGAAAAATAAAGAAAACGCGAAACCGCCCTTTCTGCCGTGACACTTATTGCAAGCAAACGCGCTGGTCTAATTATTGAGTCGTTAGAGGGCGCACTATGTACCGTCCGTCGAGCACTGACGTCTTCGGGCCAAGACTACGTACTCTCGTACCGCACATCATCAATGATCAAGAATTGTATTCATTACTTTCACAGTATCATTTCTTCCTTAAGTGGCATCGATAGATACTTGGACTTAGCATTCAGTTCCATTTATTAGTTGATGTATGACTTGCATTCCAGTTGCAGCTAATTTCAATTTGGAGGCGCTCAAGTTGGAAAAATTCCACTAAAGTTAAACCAGTTACCTTTCATTAACTCGAAAAAAATTAATAACTTTGATAAAAAAAAGTCCAGTTTACACGGACATAGCGCCAGTGAAATGAAGAAAAGGGCAAGAAATCAAAGACGCATTACAAAATTCATCTACAGTCTGGGGGCCCACGGTCTCATTAATTAAGGAACACAGAATTCGAAGAAATAAGCCCATGTCCTTTTTTGTTTCCGGATACTAGGATTACGGTTAGTTACTGCGATTACGATTCTGATGCTGGATTTGAAGCCAAGGTTGATGTTATTTATGCACACACATCGTACTGGTAGACCTTTTTTCTGTACAACTGGAAAAATACAAAACGACATTGTCGATTTTTGTTAGGAGTACCTTACCCTGGACGTCGAAAATTCGGCAAAGCCTTAAAACTCAGAAAACCGAATTTAAATGAAATTAAAACCTGACCGCAAAGATATTTGTATGGTTGAAATACACAAAACTGCATTCGCGGAAGTAAAATTCAGTGAATGTTTTCGCATTCTTTGTGCTGAGTTCTGGAAAAAACAGACAGCTTCTCTCTAGTCTTCATTCTTTTATGTGAAGGAGACAACATCTGTGAATCTCTTGATCAGAAGTCACCCTGTCTGGTTCCTGCCTTGCCACTTCAGTGGTGAAGAGGGAGTAATGGTTGTCTAAGAATCCATAATTGACGCCAATGCAAAAGGTGAAAAGCCTGACATAAAGTCTCGCTGTTAGGTCAACCAGTGATCAGGTTAGACCAAGACCCAGTTTATAACAACTCGACTACAGTTCACTTGATCGAGGAACAGATTAATAGTCCACGAAAGTCTTTTTTTTTTTTTTTTTTTGAAGATTATAACTTCAATTCACTTTGCATTAAAGCGTGGTGAACGATGAAGTCAAAGGAGGGAAGAAACACAGTACCAGCCCACACACATGTAAACATTATAAACCAGACGGCAGTATTGTTTATCAGGGCTTCCACTGATTCCTGCGGCCGTTTGAGAAATAATCCAAGTAATATGAACCCTTATTTTAGATAATTTTGAAAAAAATTAACATGTGAGGAAAATACATCGGCATTAAATTTCCAACCCCCGAAGGGCGGAATGCTAAAGCAGTTGCTTACCATCTTTCGACCCCCAATCCGGAACTTTGAAGGATACTGGTGAATAATCTCAATCGAATATTCAAAAATTAAAGTGGAAGCCGGGGCTTGAGTATGCCGCTGGACTGTGTTAATTTGGAGATCACCTTTCTTTTGGGAAAATGGTAAATGTTATTTCACTTCCATAACAATGCAGAGGCTATATTTCAGATGTTCCTGAAAAGTAAATTATTTAAGAACATAATACCGTATTAATAGTTCTGATACGAGGAACAAAAGGACCTGGAGTCCTGATTTGACATAAGTCAATTTCAAAATTTTGTAATGTGAAAATATCAGACTGGGGATGAAAAAGACCTATGGTAGACAGCATTCGATTTCTAGGGTTAACTTAACATATATATTATTCATAGGCCTTTTAGATATTTCCACTTCGGGTCCAAAAATTTAGTGGGGAACTATTCTGCAATACCAGTCAGATTTAAAAAAATATTTTATTTTCTGTGCTGTGTAATTCACCTTTACAATACTCTAATATGTATCATTTTTCAGCAACGTCGTCTTGCTCTGTATAGGCCGTCAAAGTGGCGCGAACCGTGTCAAAAAAGTAATAACACGGTCAGGAACTGGCTTACTGCAGCTGTTAGCTAATTGGGGGGTCAAGCTAGGATGCTAGTGCTATTTGTCTAGGAGAATGAATTCACTGGCGTCTTTTCGGACATGATTGACCACCGTCCCTGAGAATCTAACACCGTCTTGACGCTTTGTCGTCCGTGCAAGGTCATCAAGCAAACGAAGTCGTTACCCTGATGAACGAGGGAACAAACAATGGAGTTCGTCCCGATCTTCGCGTTAAGTGGTTTCGGACGACCTAGCACATCGAATGAGACAGCTTTCAAAATAAGGACTTCGTATCCATCGCCTGACCAACCCTGACCAAGTTTGGCCTCGATTAAGAGGCGGCATCGTACCCGAAGATCAGGACCTGACTGCTAAGGTTCCTCCGCATGGAACAGAGAGAGAAAGCCCGGATTTGATTGCAGTTTTGTCAGCTCCCAGGATGAGACTCATTCCCATTATTAATCAGCAACCGCTGGTCAATACGGAAATAAAGCTTTATATCCCTCAACAAAATCTCGTACCGTTGACGGTTGAATCCCCTGTAGACTGCTCTTATAGGAGATCTCTGTGTTTATAGGTTTACTTGTTGATATTTGAAATTCCTGAGCGCTATTTTCAATTGATCAAGTTTCCCAAAAAGAGAGAAGCCAAATGCGCACTCCAATCATCTCCAGCGGACTTTTGCAATATGGGATAGTATTTACGCCTTTTCCTGAAAGCGTTTGGGAATGTGGTCAAATACCTTTAACTACTTCTAAACTGAAAACTCGATGCCTCAGAAATCTCGGGATAAACATACCTTTTTTTGTCAGCAACTAACGCGTAAATATGACTACGTAAGCAATGTTATTACTAGGTTGATATGTAAAAATTAAACACACTGGAAGTTATTATATCATCACTAAACCCAAATAATTATTATGTATATGTATACGTTAAACTTTGTGTGTTGAATAATATCCAAACCTCTTTAAATGCCATCCTGCGATTTCACAAGAAACCGTGGTAGATAAAACTGTCTTTGGTTACACTGCTTCTCTGTCCTCAAAACCTTTTGGCGATCACAGTATGAAAGTCGGGAAAACATCTTGTTTACCGACAGCCTCAATTTGTTAACTTGGACTTTATTGATTCCCCCCTGTGCCAGTTTATGTGGCAGTGATGATGGTAATACAATGATGCATACACAGCGGTCCATTAGCCGATAAGCTATCGTCCCATGGGGTGCCACGTAAGCGTCAACTGGCTTTTTGTGACGCATTTTGGGTATTTGGGACCTTTCCAAGCGCATCTCTTGTTTACACGGTTTTCAAACACGAAAAAAAAAAAGACATTATGATAAAAATTTAGGTCTGTATTTCATGGATTCATTTCCTCATTCAAACTCTCATAACATAAATTTTTCACTCTTCCCCCCCCCCCGAAACAGTGCTTTCAAAAGAATTCTAATTAAGGAGTTGAAAGTTAACAAAGATTACGTCCCAATGGGCCTCGAGCTGGACCAATAGAGGGCGCTATTTTCTTACCAACATAGGCTCCTTTGGTACTAACTGCGCATCGCTGGTTCACGAACGACCAGGAAATCCAAGTGTTGCAGTTGCATCGCTACCAGCAAAATGAATAATGATGAGGGGGCGCTTCTGCTTGAGGTGGATACCGTAAATGCTATGAGCATCTAAGCTTAATGTAAAACTGGCGAACAATTTATGCATTTATAAACTGATCACTTTTTAAAGTTTAAAACTTTTGAACACAAATATTATTGTTCATATTCTCAACCATTTTCTCTAGAATGTGATAAGCTAAGTCACATTCTAAGAAATTAAGTGATCATGTATATGTACGATGCTAAGGTAATAATGCGCCCTCTGTCGTTCACTTACGGAGTCCATGCAACAGTTTTAATGCCGGTTACAACTATGACTTGGCTTTTTTGTTACAAGAGTTTCCAACAGACCTTTTATATTGATCATTCCATGTTTGATTGCTTACAGTAATGTAGATGGCGCACAAACTTATATACAACCCATCAAGCGGAAACCAGAGAAGCACTGAACGGATACTTGGAATAGGATTTGAATAATGACACCCGTGCTAGTCATTTATATGACATAACGACTGCAGCTGCCTAATTTGGTTATCACGACCCATCTCCCCTTGCGTCTGTATCAGAGTGCCGTGCGGGAAGGGGCGAGGTTTAGTCATTTATGGGGGAGTCATCTATCAACCATCATGTTCGGTACACAGAGGTGACTTTGAATACTTGGCTTTGTTTAAAATGAAAACTCTTCTGCTTTATCCAGAAATGGTACTGTCTGAAAGAGGCCTTCAGACATTATTCCAACAATAATACTTTCAAACACGTACAATTTAAGCATCTCTGATGCCTAGGATTGAAGGCATTCACAGACGCACAAATTTCTCGCGTTCTTTTGTTAAGAATCACGCAACGACGGAGACCCAGCCCTTCAGAATTCCATATTATAACAAAGATACACTGGAGAGGTTCGTAAGAAGAAACGTTTGTGGTCGGCCAATTTAGATTACGTGGAACCGTAAGGCTGGTCGGTATTTTGGTTTAATCCAAGCGGTTGTCTCTGTTCGGTGCCTTCTGCCTTGGCATGAAAGTGGACACCAATCTAGTCATGCGCATTTGATCTCTTTCTGCGTGGAAAGAGATTGCAGCATTGGAATGCCGTCTGTGGAACTAGAAATCGTACAACGAAGGCCTTTCAAGTTATTTCCATGTGAAAAATGAGATGCGGATAAGCATTACGATTTTCAAAGGAGAATAACTCAAAGGATACACTGAAGAAATGCATGAATTATTTGGTCGTTTCCGTCACACATTTCTTGAGAGTAAATTAAAAATGCTTCCAGCTGTATTTTTTAAGAAGGTTATACTCTACAATGCACACAAAACTGAACAGATTTAAAGATCAAGGGCTCTACAATCGGAAAACCTCTTATCGTGATGCTGCCTGCTCTGGGAGACAGGAAATCATTTTGTTACTGAATAGTTTTGTTTGTTCATCGTGTTTATAGAAGTGGTCGCTAAGGGGAGACAGTCCTTGATCGAAGCACACTGCAAACAAGACAAAAAAGCCTTCGGATTCGTTTCTCTGGGTACACTCTGACCATACACTGACCATCTTGTTTTTGCTTACACAGGTCTTGAAAATCCCCTGTAAACGGATTCTCGTTAAGGCTGTGCTATATTATTCAGGGCTGCAGGATCATGCATGCCTCGAATCTTCAGAGACATATTTTGCTGACAGGTGTCTTTGGGTTCTGCTGAGTTAAGGACTTGAGCACGCGAAGTAAATGTACGACGTTTCACAACATTCGCTTAACTGCTGCTCTCGACTCACCAGAACATTCATATTTTAGGCCTACTCAGAACTGTAGGCGTAGTATCTATATGAGAACAGGCTAAATTTCTTGATTGGGGCCCGTATCCTGATCTTTGCTGGAAATACGGGCGTTTCACAATAGTGCACCTGTCGACCTTGTCCAAATGCGCATTTGGTCGACAGATTTCGGGCATTATGATTGGCCAACGCGTTGCAAACTCTTGGAGGCGCACTATTTTGAAACGCCCATATTGGTCACACTTAAATGTGGTAAGTGCGTCAGTACAACGCATCATACAGCAAATAATACTTTCAGGCGAACGTTTCTGTGACTTTTTGTTCAAAGTAGTAAACGACCTACTATCTTCTGAACAATGAGCGTTCATTAATTGCCCTTGGATTTACTGGATCTTTTTTCAGTGTAAGTAAGATTCATACTATGTGTTTTAATGAATGATGGGACTTTTTAACATTTCACTAACATGCAATAACAAGTGAAGGTTCGAACTCGGTCTGACCCAAATGGGAATTTACAACTGTGGTGCAATGCATATGCAAAAACCACCCGTCTTTAACTTGGGCGATTGTCTCATCAAATGTTTTGTGACGCCAAGTTCGACCTCTTATCCGAACTGGCCTTGAAAGGCCAAAGCTAATGATCCCGAAAGAGCATATTAAAACTTGACGTCTTGTTCCGTGTGTCCTCCAGTCTTATTGCACACATTGGACCCGAGTGACGTCACAGCTTGGCTACTGACAATGAAACTGGAGAGTGGGCTTGAAATAGTATGCCTCCAAATTCAAGAGTGTGAACGAAACTTGATATCTTATTGATGTGAATACCATGCCCTGAACTTCTGCGCCAGAATTGTGCTTTACTGTGTTCTTTCAGGATTGTGATGAGTGTTTGTCCTTTCAGGTATGTACGTAACACCTGCTTGGTAGCCTTCAACTATAAAGCTATTGTGATATGTATAATACCCTGTCTATAAGGTATCTTACTTCGAATTATCTGGTATGCGCTAGGAGTATTCGAGATAATCAAGGAATGATAATCTCCCCTTTGATAGATTTGGATGCCAATGCACTTTTTTGTTTCTGTTACTTTTGCATGAGTCGTACAAGATAATATATCTGGTGTAATTTTCCTGGTGAAACATTCTGAATCTTCCATTCCATAGCATAATTAGAGTCTAGAGAAATACACCTCTCCTAATTAAAATAGGAAAGTTTGTGAATCATTTACAACAGATTAGGCCGAAACACCATTGAACTAAAACGGGATTTAGTGCATGTGGCGTTAAACGTTTTTCAACTATGGTGAACTATTCTCTGAAACAGTAAACATTACGAAATGGAGCTATTTATGTATAGTGGCAACCTGCTGCGCGTGCGTATGAACGTCACGTAAACGGCCTTTTTCACACAGACCATGTTCTGTTTCAGGTTATCAGGCAAAGTTCAAGCTTGAGCAGTCACATGAAACAGGTGATGCCATCAACTTCGACACACCGTAATATCTCAATAAAATACATGAATATATCTGAAAAAGTATGCATTTTTTCACAAGTGGGGCTTATACCATTTCATCTGATGGTGAAATGTTTTAATGGGCGTCTTTGCCATAAAGTCCGCGTGGATAGAATTTGACGCCATCCCGGACGCAGACATTTTGCATCCACGTACATGCTTGTAGAACATTCAAAATTAGATAGAATGAATGTCGAATTACGTATACTCTTAAATGAAACGCGCATTGGGTACCACCTTAATCCGATTTAAAAAGTCACGGCAAATATATGAGCGCATACGCGCACGCAAATAATACTGTTTGTGAGTCACTTTTTAAGTTATCGGCTCTGTTGATAAATATGCAAATACCTGTACAAAAGCCGTGCAAAATTTCGAGCTTTCCATAAGCATCATTTGTACATGAACCAACGCTCTATAGTTTTATAATGAGCCTACGTAGTGAGTCAGCCCTCGGTCTCGCGCTCGCGTACAGACGCTCTCGAATGACCTCATAATGCATATCATTTGTGCAAGTGCTGTTGGAATACCGAACTGGCCTATTGTTGTTGCTAGGTGTCCATGGTCATCATGACAACCACTGAGAATATAATATCAAACCAGTGCTCTGAAATATGTGATTGCCGAGCTTTCGGTAACTGAGTACCTTCTTCAGGGCAAGCAGATTCAGTTCACCCTGCTTGCCCTGAAGAAGGTACTCAGTTACCGAAAGCTCGGCAATCACATATTTCAGAGCACTGATTTGATATCATATTCTCGTCAGTATTCTGATCACGGCGCTACGCAGCCCTTCCATATTTCTCATGACAACCACTGATCTCCACTTAAAACGCAAAACTGTCAACAAACACAACATTTCACAAAAGCTGTATTCTTCATAGAGCTTCATAGCTCTTAGGTTTTCATTTGTCTTCTGTATTCCGTAAGCCTACCTGAGGCACAGGCCGATCAGAGTGTATCATTTTCTGCAAAATGTAAGATATTTTCTTTCTTCATCGATTTCTCAAAAACGTGATGATTTTGTTCGCAGTCTTACGTTTCCATTTTGCCTTATTTACGTATCAAACATAGAAAGTGATTTTTCTTCATTCATATTGATTTGCCTACATTTAACTGCAGCTCTTTTCTGAGATAAAACAGTTTGTCTGCAGTTACACAAAATACATTTTAATCAATAATCACTTAATTTATATTATCATGTTTTTTCGCTCAAACACAACTGATGATGAAAATTCTAAAATCAACAATGAGCAAGAAATAAGTATGACCAAATCAGTACAGTCCCCGAAGAGACGTGCAACTATTACGCTCAATAATGCCATTTTACCTATCATCTTCCCAAAGTCTATTCACAAACCTTCAGCAGTTTGGCTTCATTGTCATTCAATATTAGAAATCGGCCTTGGCTGTTGTGATGGGATGCTTATAGCATGAAAATCATCGGTCTGAAGTTTCGATTCCAGAAAAACACATTTCCAAGGCAAAGATTTGTCGTTTCGTAGCACTTTCCAGAGGACTTGTTAGCTTGTTGTGGCGTTGGCTACCTTGCACAATTACAGCCTCAGCTTTCACCTTAAGTCGACGGGAAGTTTCACTAGTATTGTTATATTCTAAAAAAAACAGACATGGAACTGCCGATGGGGAATCCCCCAAATAATATTGTACATGTAAAAAAAATAGACATACCCTTTAAGCATGCTGGAGTTATGAGGTAAATTGCGGTGAAAAAGGCCAAGACTCTCCACTTAACGCCTTCAGACGCGCGCAGAAACTTTGGGGGGAATGGTGGAACCAACAATGTGTGATCGTTTGACCTAGACCCACAATTATCAAGGCACCCTCGACCGTCTCGATCATGTTGTATGTGTGGTCGAAGTGTACAAGATTATAAATCTTCACTGCATCTCGGTATTTTGATGCAAGATGCACACTACTGTATTTTGCAAAAATAACACACAATTTTAGGTGTCATCTACATCCCCTAACCAGCATCATCCCTTAAAGTTGCATAGAAGAGTTAATACATAGATTTTGGATCCGAAGAAGATCCGGTGGCGTTACACAGAGCACAATTCGAAGGACTACAAAGTACCGGAGTTCTTATTTCTTACTGTAAGACGCATCTCGCACTGTGACCGTAAGATTAATGAGTTGGATTTCAGGCTGAGTTATGTTGACTCCGCTGGAGACAAACTGTATCAAATACCTTCTCAAAATGAGGTAAGACGGAAGTGTCCAATGACGACAAGCTAACAAATCCTTCCAGTCTCCCTTGGAAACCGAACCCTAAATCACCAAGGGCGCACTAGGACTTGAAACGGTTCATGTCGAATGCAGCAACCCGGCCCATTGAAGGCGCTTGACATAGGCCTATAAACAGACGTGCTCTTTTTTTGCGGCGGGTAAACTTTGCTTATACTATAGTGGCCGCAGAACCATATGCTGGTGTGACGAGATGTCTCGGCCGCCTTTCCCCGGCATCGACATTTTGCAAGCAAATCCCCTTGAAGTAGTCACGGTTATCAGGACTACAAGGAGACTATCTGGGAAAGCTTCCCATTTGCGTCCCAATGTCGCGCGGAGTGTGAGCCTGCTAGTTTGTCTGAAGGGGTTGTTATATACAAAAAGGTCAATTTACGACCGATTTTACGATCATGATATCTAAGTCTCGTTTTCACGAGGATTTAATGCAGTTTCATTTTCACTAGCTGCGGCCCAACTCACACATTGCTGAACTGATATGCAAACCACCTTTGTATATGATATTTATATGTAGGCTCGAAGCAGTAGCACACCCAGGATTTTCATTGGGGGGGGGGGTTCGGACCGGAATCCCCCCGGTCATGATGCTCAAGCTCTCCCTCCCCCCCTCCGGTTGCACCAAAGGGAACGTGAAGAGCATCCTTCCCGCCTTGTACGGCTATATCCAAGCTAGTATTTCAGATATGGGCTTGTACTGCATCTTCGTTTTTCAGAAAGCAAGAAACAAACAAACAAACAAACAAAACAAAACAAACGAATTCTGCCAGCCCCCTCCCCTTGGGTGCGCCACTGGCTTGAAGAATTTGAAGTGTTTAAAATGTGAACAGCATCCTTCCCACCTTTGTTCTCAACACATCAAACTTCTGATTGAAAAAAAAAAAGTTGTCGTTGATCTTTCTCCCGACAGGGTCACTGGTTCAGGTGGTCGACGGGAAACCAGCGTCTAACTCTCCTCCAGCAGACAAATCATTACGCGACAGCCGACGGAAGACCATGGGCAAAACAGGTTTTGCATAAACGTCGCTACACTGAATGATGCTTTATAGGCCAATGGCGTGGCCTGGAATGAGGTTTGAGTTATAGTCGGCTGACACTGGACCAGTCAAATTTCGCTTTCCGTTAATACCAAAAGCCTATAGGACTATAATAGGAAATTACTGCACTGCTAAGCCCACCTATCACTGGGGAATATTATGTGAAAGTTAAACTCTGTAAATGTTAAATGAAGTACATGTATAAATTTTCCAATCATTGCTCAGGGTTGCTAAGTCGCCCCATAGTGAACTAGGGCCTCGTTAAAGATATAATTTAAGGGGGAGAAGATACTATAAATCCAATGAAACAAGTGACATTTCACGCGGTTTGTTTTTAAGTTGCCCAAGGAGAACTGTAACTGGAGCCTACAGCTGCCATTCACAAACACGATTGGACAGATAACTCTTCCTGAATGGGCGTCTCTGGCCTGAATTAGCGAGAAACCTCACCGCTAATTACAACTGCTGCAGACGGGGTTTTTTTGAAATAGGATCTTCATCATTTAGGATTCGAGCAACACAAGACAACTTCTGATTAGTTTTTGGCCCATTAACAATGCACTAACACGATGTATTCCATATGTCATCTGATTAGTGCAACGCGAGTCATATAAATTTGCCACCCGAAGCCAGGCCTCTGAGGATTTTTGTTCACACTTCTCGGGCTTTGTTATGACACCTAACGCCATTTGTTCATCAGCAAGTTCCACGCCTGTGAAAAATAAATTGTCCATTAAAGAGAGTGCCGAGGATCCATCACATCGACTTCAATCACTGTAAGGTCTCCTAAGAGCAAAATCAGTTTCGAGTTTACGTTACATTGTAATTCTCTTGTTTTATCTACGTCAAGCGGGATGATCCAATCTAAGACGATTGTGTGCATGCAAAGTGATTATGGGGCGGCATGGTACTAAGGGTCATCCTTTTATGAAACAGAAAACTCACTTCCTTTTCGCTACTATTCCCGTCAATTACTGCTCAGCTACGAGATTGACTCACTTAATTAACCCTGTACATGTATCAGGTGCAACCTTTAAGCCCATGATGTTATCGTGAGGTGAGAGACTTTTCGGGGGGGGGTTGTTTGTGCTTGCGTTTTGTTTTGTTTTTTGTTTCAGACTGTTTTGTTTTGTCTAAACACGAGATTGCATTATTTTGTTTGGCCTTTTAACTGATTCAGTGCACGTAATGCAGTCCTACACAATTGATTCATTTGAATTTCAACCATTTGGGGATAATTTTCCCCCAATATAAATGTAATGCATTTGCCTGTTTTTCAACAGTTAATTGAGTTGATTTGATTAATAACACTGCACTGAAACAGGTACCACGCGGTCAAAGCATGCCCGCACATTTCACATCACTTACGAACAAAACCCACCTTTTTTAGCAGTGCAGTTCAATATCTACAAGCTGTATAGTGGATTCTCTTGACAAGCTCAGGTAAGCTTTGATTCATTAAATCTAAATCACAAGATTCCATCTTTCAAAGTCAAACACAGAAATTGGTGGAAGCGTGGCTTGCTGCGACCGTGCAGCGAGGCGAAACAACGAATCGACGAAAGGCTTAACGGCAAACACGATATTAAATTTTTGAAATCGCTGCAGTCCTGACGCGACCTCGGATTTCATAGAGGGGAAAGCACTTCTCTTCGCATTTGACAGGAAGTTGGCTGCCGATGTATTCTCCAAAACTGTCAGTAATAACCTTTAGACTTGGGCCCTTTTCATGTATTATGCATGAAGGAGCGTTCGTGAATGCTTATGCTAAACCAGCAAGTATAGTTTTGTAATTTAGCTCCAACATATGCGGGCATTTTTCTTATCATTTAATCGCAAAGATTATACTTTCATTCCTGGGTAGTAAATCTCACCCAAAATCCGTGGTTGTATCGTCTGATGGCGCAGGAAGCGCGTGGCTCCTTAAATCAACTTTTCTTGGGTTGTCTTGTCCACTCGTTATCTCTTGAATATAAATCCGTTTCTGTTTGCCTTAAAACTCCGTCACGAGCTACACTTTTGGCTCATTCTTTGGTTCATAATGTCTGCAAGAATTCTAACACGAACTAGCTTCGGCTGTAGAATAGCACTTGCGCCAATCGAAGACTCCGGTTAGACGCGCGCACGTTTAGTCAGAGCCACAGTTACCAATTGATTCGGACATGGCCATACTGAGAGGTAACCCGCCACAACATACACAAATAGAGGGTCAACAGAGCATTGGACGAAGGACCTTCTTGTAGAAACTTTAATGGTGCAGTAACGGGTGCAAAAATTTTTGGAGACAATATTTGTATTCTATAAATTCACCCTGTCCTTTGCATGAGCTCTTCAGGATTTTTACAGATCTTTTTGGTCAATCAGACTGATTGATACAGTACTTACAAGATGTAAACTTTGCAGGGCAGACTGTTTTAGCCAAGTGATTGAACCATTTAATACCGCATCTCCAGTTTGCAACATGACTTTGTTACTCCCTGACTGAACTGCACTTCGAGGTGACCATGCGGGGCGGCGTTTACTACCCCAGCCAAGCCTGGAGAATTAGCGGCCATTGCTGTAAACATATTCGGCACTTAGGAGACGTCTATCACTTCATGATGAAGTCCAGTGGGACCTCACTAATAGTCTTCACCGAATCTCAGAACAATGCTGTGTTTAACGCCTTGAACAACCAGTGTTACTCTCAAGGGTTTGGTGACCGCTCGAGGCACTGGAATTCACTCACATCTCCCCATACGGAATGCCACAAAAGGCACTTTTCATGAGACAAACATCAACATGAGAATGCTTAGGTTCATTTTGATTAAAAAGACACCTATTGCAAATTTCATCGCTCTAAAGAACGAGAAATGCCTCGTGACATACAGAGGTGGTGATCCATGACATATCCCAGCGCAGGATTGTTGATTGAAGGAAACTTCATATAACATGCTTGCGGGAATTAACATGCAGTCTACCTTCACCGTTGCGATAGGGGAAAGGACTGATTGAAATGGCCGTAGGGCGTATTCACGCTTTTTGGCGCCAAGTCATTCGCAAAAGTCACCGCTCTACGTGTTCGAGTCCGATATGTCTGGCAAGTATGGGTTAAACTGAATTAGCTGTTCTCCCCAGTGAATCTTTGACGTCGCATTAAGCAGCCCAGGTACTAAGGAGGGGGAGGGAGATGGGATGCCCCCTGGGGCACATTTCAGAGACCTGAAAAGCCAAAGAATGCTGGAAAGCGGGACATCATTAAGGGATGGGTTAATAGTGCTCATGGTGGGTGTGCCCCTCGGAAAGTTAAACTACTTGGGACGTGGGTGGTTGACGTGAACGAATTCTTGCCTGCACATTGGTGTGGCGGTTGTCATGTGTTTAAGGGTTTCTTTTATCTACACGACTATCACTTATTAAAGATAGGCCTATATACTGTTATTTTCTGAACCTGAATCTGCTGGCTCATTTTTAAGCTATGTATGTGACTCTTGTTGCGCTGTTATCGCTATCAGAAACATTCTTAACTATGTACATCATCAAAATGAACAGTGGCGTAAATTCTTGCCGGAGAGTGGACACTGAAAGTCAGAAACAACCCCCAAATCTGCTCTTTTTTCTGAACACTAAAATGTGTGGGTGTGTGGGTGTATGGGGAGAAATTAAAGTACGGTCCCCTCGTTGTGGTCAAAAAGCGGGGATAGGACCTCATCCTCATACAGTAAATGCGACACACATACTGGCCAGTAATTGCTGAACATATCCCGAGCACGTAGTTTAACACCAAGCTTTACGGTGCTGTCACACAATATCGTATCAGTCCTCAGGCTGTGTACAAATTACGTGCACGGCTAGGGCTGGGGATAACACGGTCCCTAGCGCCTGCCAAACCTGTCGGCCGTAACCAACTAATGCTAAATGAAGTGAAGCAACACTCTTAACTTCTATATGGACCTCATGCATGTATGTATGACGTCGGGTTAAAGGGTATTCCTTTCTTGCTCTGGGATACGCTCGAGTAAACTTTTTGTGCATTCATTGTAACGATGATAAAATGAGACCCACTCTGCGAAAATGAGTTTTAAGTCGCCAGAGCCACTTTGGAGTAAAAGGCCCTTTAGAATAATTTTGCATAGTGTAAATCAATAGGAACCCACAGCACTTTTCACCATAGAGTATCCACTTTCATCAGGATGCCAAACTGAGTGATACATCAAAACAAAAAACTCAATTTGCTCTTTCCAATACAAATGAAAACTCAAAAGTGGCTCTGGTGACTTAAGACTCATTTTCACAGAGTGGGCCACAAATAACAAAGAACAGCATCTGAGACACCAGCAAAGCATGGCCCCCATTGGCTGGTCACTGTAAGGGTTTTTTTTGCTTAAACTGTGAACCCAGTGTATGTTCCCAGAAAATTTTCATCCTTTGGCCTGACGTCTTGAAGTAAAACAGCAAATCGACAAAGGAAAACAAATTTAGGACAACAAATTATCCAGATTCTGGAAATTTGGGCAATAAAATAACTTGAACAGTCAGGTTTCTCAGGGATGAAGTCCCCAAATACCCTTGAAATGGCAAAGCAATAACTGAAAATAGGGTCAAATGGGACAAATACGAAAGTGAAATTTCAAAGATTGCATTTTAAAACTACATTGCTAGATCCTTTCAATGGAGAATACCTCTTCCCAAAGACGCGTATAAGGTTTCTGCATCGAATATTTTGGACTCGCTGGATGGATTAGCCTAAAGGCATCCTTTTTATATAGCATATGGTTCCCATATCGTTTTGAACTGGGGGGGGTGTCAAAAAGAAAATCCACGCTGCTGCCATAGATGACTGAATAAACCAGACAAAGTGCACTATGTATTCACTGAAAAAGCTGGGGTGTTAACCCAGTGTTATCAGAGGATCACACCAACCTTTTTCATGGGTGTTACAAATTTTGGTGTTATTTGGTGTTACTTTTAACACCCTACGGTGCATTGCAACACTTACAGGTGTGCAAAGTAACACCAGCGGTGTTAAGAGTAACACCCTGTGGTGTGGTCATCTGATAACACCAAAAGGTATTGATTTTAACACCAGAGTTTTACAGTGTATTTTTCACTTGTTTTTATAGTTTGAGCACCATGAGTGTCATTGTTTCTAGCTGAGTATAGAGAAATATTTTACAATACCTCGCTGGAGCCAGTGTCAAGACACCTGTACGGTGTTCGTGTGCGCAGTCTGTATATGTAAATGATGCACGTTTCGGTTTTCCCTATGGCGTTTCGTACATGTCCCTGCGTTGATGTTTGGGTGAAATTGTATATTTTTTCACTGTTTTTTTAAAGTCATCACAACCTACTGTTTTTTATAGGTAAGGTCCTCTCGGCAGGGTCAGCAGAAAAAAGGCTTTTTCGAGGTTGGAGCCAAAAATAGCGTCGGTCGGAAAAGAGAACCATAATAGAGAATTTAAAGAGGGTGCCGTAGTTTAAAAACTTCACATTCCAACCTCCATGTAGTGTATGGTGTATTCTTTCGTCTTCAGTCATCTGTGAGGCGACCGACCTTTGCGGCTTCGATAGAGGAACACTTATTTGATGTAATTTTCTCAATTATGTCACGATGCTTAACCGTAGTTACTGATCAACCTTACCCCTGGTGTGATGGGAATGTGGCATAAACGTTTTGCCGAGACAACGCGCCGGTTATATGCATGGCCGCGTCGCGCGTATCGGTAATGACGCCAACTTAATTGTTGAAAACTTACCAGTGTTCGACCTTACATTTTCTCGTCCATGAAGAATCCGCACTCTGCCAAGCGATTGATGTGCATGTACAAATTCTCCAGTGCTTTGACCATTGACCCGCACAATGCCCCGAGATACAACACCTATGTTGCATTTCAATTTTGCCTCTTCTCGGTGTTTTATAACTTGTTTTCCCGCCTCGTTGCGCATGCGCCAGACGGGTATTGCTTAGCAGATGAAGGTTTGTTAAAATTCTATGACTTGTGCTCATGGGGCTTTGCTTTACAGACACGATCAGCCGTGTGATGCCCCAGGGAGTCAAACGCCTTAGAGAATCATCCAAAAGTCGTAGCTGATTGAACCCTTATCATTAGGAGTGCTAAGATCTTGTTAGAGCCCCTTAAGCGCACTGCAGGTCGTATTAAACGCGAAAAAAACTTGATGCGTTGGTCTCGTACAGAGATACTTTCTGTTTTTATTCATTAGGCCTAATCACGATGTGGTTATACACATGGAACTCAAGGCGAAGTAGAATTGGATTTAATCACACGTTGGCCATACTGAATTGAAAGCGAGGTTACCTTTTTATTTGGGCAGGTGAGAATAAAAATGAAAGCACTTTGATAAAACATCACTGCAAACTAATGTCAATTATGGCGATGAATGATTTAAAATTTGTGATTTATTATAATTATCTGAATGTCTGAAGCCACATTAAAGAAAAAACATAAAAGAAAACCTAAAACAGTCTTGCACGTACCAACCCTTGTAGCAGACTGGGGGGATTCGGTGAACGTGATAAATATGGCTTTCTTGTGAATAAGATCTATTGAGCGTGCAGGGTTTTAAATGCAACTTCTGGAATGCGTTAAACAACACTTATACAACAGATTATACGTGTTTCTCACCTGGCTTGGCGGAGTTCTTGGTTTTAATAGCTCGCGTGCATATTTACACATTTAGTTATACACCAAGCTAACGTACCGTATTTCGTCAGCGTTATATATTTACACGTTCACTTACGATGCAAGGCCAAGTTAGGGATATAGAATTAGAAGACATTTGAATAGACATTCTTAAATGTACTTTCCCTATTATAATTTTACTTGATTTTTATAATTAATTTTGATTTTTTTCAAATAAAAAGTTCAACGTCAGAAGAATATTCATGAATCATGAGGGAAATGCATCAAGCAAAACCGGTCCTGAAATTGTTATAAGGTTGATTGTAACTGAAAGGCTCTTGTGTGAATATTTCACAGGAAAGAGTGTTTTTTTTGTTTTAAATATAACCCACACATTGTCGATGATTCAGATTAAGAGGACTCAACAAACATGGGCCAATTAAATGCTGCATTCGAAACCAAACTGTGACTTGAATTCAACCGGACCCCCATTCACGAACTGAGGGTCTTCAGACGAAAAGGCCATTCAATTACACACGAATACTCCTGTCTTTTTGCCAACAAAGCTTGGTAATCCTCCCAACCGGGGTTCAACGTTACCCATTATTAACAGACTAGCAGTATCTTTTAGTCTTATTTGCTAATTGGTTTGGTGTTAGGATTTCACAGGAAATCACTGGGGATCAAACCATTTTCTTGGGGGAATACATTGTAACAGCAATACATTGCTTTATTTTTAGGTCAAGTCATTTCCGATAAATTTTGACACGGTTGTACGCGGATTATTATTTTTGTGGGGCATGTAATACTTAAGAACACCAACCAACCCAAAGCTCAACATTTTTTGTACACTATGAGACAACGTTGACAGGTCTCTTAAATTTTTCAAAGGAGAGAGAACGTTTGAGACTTGGATATTGATCAATAACACGAACACGTCACAGATGATATTAGAGATTTTCACTTCAGTCAACCAATAATATCTGAGGTACCTGAAGTTACGTGTTGAATGGGAAACAATTTTTTGTAACTGCAAAGCTTGAATTCATGAGTCGCTGTCTAACGACTGCGGAAGTGTGCCATTCTCCAGTGTTGCATCGGTGCCAATAAAGGCACTAGCTCACGTGTGTTAATCCACTTTATGCCGGATCTATTCATACAAATCAAATCAGAGGTGTCAACGATCAAGGGATTTGCTCGGCAGAAATGAGAATGGCACCAATTACCATCTGTGAAATTCAATTCCATTTGATATTACACGATACTGTGCAGCACCCCGGCCTTTCCAAAGCCTGACAAATAATGGAGCCGAAAGCCTTAGGTGATCTTTGGCATTTTTAAAAGGAAGAAGGTATGAAGTTTGGCTTTTTTTTTCATTCATTCGAAGTAAAAGCCAGAGGTGTCGGATATATTGGTAATGAGATTTTCCGATCGTGGAGGCGTATAAGTCTAGCTGTGTCGTCTGACGTGGGCAAGCTTGTGGTCAACGCTGATTTTTCGTGCGTGAGGTAGAAACTGCGAAACCTGAGAGTTACAGTAGGGGTTCGTTCATGGCACTGAGGCAGAGTGGAAAAAAAGCAAAATCTAGTTGAAAGCGAAAAACGTGTGCACTGAATGGGTTTCTACAAACAACGAAATGATAGGGTGCAACGCCAAGAGCCAAAATAATTCCATACGCGACGAACGGGTGCAAAATGATGAGTGTGTTTGGCGCAATCAGTCTGTCTGGGCTTTCGCTCGATCCGTTGTGCGATCTGTCTATCATGCAGCACAATTCGCTGATAATTCCGCCGTCAGCCGATTGACTTTTCTTTCAAATTCACGGTCGTGAAAGACTGTTTCAAAAGGGGAGGTAAAGCTGAAGATGCCATATCGACTAATGGTGCAACACAATTCCGCAATCGTGCTGATCGACCGGATTGCGCCCAACAGCGCAGTCGGTAGCTGCATGGCAGGGCCAAACGTTTTGGGAGAAACATGTTGAATACGTCGGGGCTCTTTTTTGCCAAAGATAATGTTGAAAACCCCCATTACTGACGACAAAAAGGCCAAGAAGCTATCAACGTTTACCAGCAGCCTTCGCTTGTCATGCTTGTGCACTTTCCCTCATTGATAAATCAGTCCTAGTTGTGTCGGTTTTCGTAATCACATGGCCGGCATGACGTTAAGTTAAATGTGTCAGTCTGTAAGTGATCTGTATCTTGACACCAGCGATAACACGGCGTCCCAAACACGGGCGAGTCCAGGACTGGGTTCTTCCCGAAGAAACTGTCGTTTGGCAGCTGGAAATGACGCGATTAAAGGCGGGAATTGGGATACTGGATGAACATTCTTGACAGCAAAAACTTGCCGCCGGAAATCTGAACGAACATAGTTCAAAGTCCAACGCACCCAACCAAACTAAGGCAACGCAATTCCAGGCACGTACGGACATTCGTTAACTACAATGATTTTATTCTCAGTACCTGTTTGACTCTGGGCAATTACTGAGATCTGTTTCATATGCACTAACAGACAATATTGAGGCAGGAACTTACAAATCATCGGTACTACAGTAAATAAGGGTTTTTTTTTTCTTTTAACTGATTGGTCGTGGAGGTGGCGCCAAGCAGGTTGCGTTATGCTAGTTAATAATCGGGGACCACTCTGTGTTCTCAAAGTTGTTCAATATCATCGTGATTAAAGTTACAAGACTTTCGCCGGAACTGCATCCCAGCAAGGACATTAAGTTTAATGTCAGTGAAGGTTGCTAAGAAAATAAGAAATGATCAACCTATCCGAATATCGATGTGGAGTTCCATTGATAGGTATTGTACGGACAAAGCTTTTATGTACTGTAGGTGTGCATTCCGTCAGAGCACCGGTGCCCGTAGCTCCTGCGTGGAGTGACTTCAAAGGTAAAGTCCATTCTACAGTCATCCACAAAGTAAATGACAAAAATTATTGTTGAAAGCAAACGTGGTTTAAAGATGGTATGGGACTAAACTTCCAATGAAATTATTCGTTCTGGAAAGAAGAAATTTTGAAGAAACAATGAAAGATCGCCATTTGCAAGGGATGTGTCGGAAGACTGCGTGACATCGCGCGACAGCATACGACTGAACGTGAAAACGTATCCCAGACGCCGAATTCAGGCGCAATTGAGACTCAGCAACTTATGAACTGAAGTCGAAATCCTAGAATGTGGGGTTTTCTCGGAATACACAGTATTCACTGAGCTGGAACTTTATCAGGTTTGTTCCAAGACATCCTCCTATAAAACCTAGAGTGATTTTGTTTCCTCAAAGGAACATCATGCACAAATTACAAATGATGGACTGTAAAGTGTGTTTTAAAAAAATTAAACCGGGATGAATTTGTAAATATCTTGAACATGGCTAAATATTTTGGAAAGTGGCAAGCACCGTTTATTAACTAATACTCTTTCTCATGACACACACAAAAATCCAATTTTCTGTTACAGATGAAAAACGTTGCTTTATCGCAACGTGCTCCAAGAATCTGGGATGCTGGTCAAGGGACCACTGGCAAAGTCTTAGTCGTATGGGTAGATCTGCATCAAGGGGTTCGTGTCGCCTGTACTTCTTGTAAGGGTACTATTGGGTGTCCAATCAAACAATCTTGAGGAAGAAGATGGCAAATTCCTAGGCCATTTCTCCTGGCAGACAGGTGCGGGTCTGTTTGTAGCAACTCATGGTGAGCCCTGATGTTCGCATCTGATCTTGCCGTTCTTCGTCGGCCTGAGCGACCCTTATTGAAATTCAAGCTGGTTCCCTGTCTTTGGCATTTTCGGATGTTTTTCCAAATTGTTGACTTTGCGGGAATGGCACGGTCAGGAAGACGCTGACCAAATGCATCTGCTACTTGCTGAGGGTTTCCAGTCCTCAACCACCCTGTTATCGCAAATACAGGCTGCTCAGTTGTAAGCTGCGTTTTGCTGGTCTGAGAAATTTGAACCTTTTCAACTTTTAAGGAGTGTGCAATGAAATAACATGCTGAGGACTGCATAATTTGGAATCCCAACAAAAGCCCTGCACTGGGCAGACAGGTTTTTTGCCAAAAATCTAGCTGGTGCAGGACCAGTTTGCACATATACATGGCATTCACCATGCATATATCATTGATCAAGCGTGGAATTGACGTGACGTTGAAATTAATTAACGTGTGCAAGGCATCGCCTTACTTTCTTTCTCTATTTGTAGAAAACAAAGCCCCCTTTGTCGTCCCTGGGTTTAAACTGTTCAATTCAGATTAACCCTAAATAATAACCCGAAAACATTCAAATATCACAAGAGATATCGTTCCAAATCTTAAAAGTCATGAGCAACTTTGCATGGGTCGTGCACTGTAAAAAGACAAGTGTTAATGTTTTAATGCCTTTAAATGCCTTCCCATTAACACTTTATGCGCCTATTGTGGTGTTTATAATCCAAAGCTTAACACGTTATGGTGTTTACATTTGAAAAAAATACATTGTACAGGTTGATGCGTTTATAAATTTAGACACAATGGCACATCGGGGTGTGAATAACAAGACACAAAAACACGTTTATCGAGTGGTGACACTTTCTGAACACCGAAACACGTTTATTTCTAAAAATATGTTTGAGTTTAAACGGCTACATGTTTAAAACTAACGCAAAGACGCGTTTATAAGGGGCGTTGGCTTTTACAATGAGAGTAACTGTGCAAAGTCAGTTTAGACTAGCAGTTCAAAGATATTGGCTGAATGAATGTATCAATGAAATTCCCTCGTCCCCACAGCGTCCAGCAATATGCCACTTCACAACTCTTTCTCCCCAAGAATGATTTCGCGTAACAATAATCTCTGTCCGAGTAGTCTGCCGCCTCTGACGGTGCATCACATGTATTTTTTCCCAGTATCTGGTATTTGGGACAGACGTCGGATCTAAAAAGAATAACATTGCTTGAAATTTTAACAGGAAAATCACTTCAACTAGCTTTATTGAACTAAAAATGATTCCAGGAAAACGGAAAAATGAAAGACAACACAAGACCAGACAAACCCAAACCCCAACCAAACCAAAACCAAACCAAATCCAAACCAAACCATATAAAATAAAATAAAATAAACAAAACAAAACAAAACAAAACAACACAATTCAACTCAACACAACTGACAAACATGTACAGAACCGAGAAAATTGAAAGCTGTAGCAAATGGCCTGGTACGGCTTAATACGTGCGGTTCATCTGTTCCTTGTTACCATGGAAAATGTCGCCGGTAACGAGTGATTTGATAACTCCCTATAGATGGAAGTGCTACGTTTTATGACCACTAACTCCTTGCGAATCCTTCAAAATGGAAAACCAGTACCTCCGAGCAGAGCAATGGAGCAGAACTGAGCTAGCTGCAGACAGCATTTGGACAGCCAATGGTTTGGTCATTGCTGGGGATGGGCCGTGGTGTGTTTTCATAGTTTTGACTTATACGCCAGAGGACTTACCTCATTTTAATTTCCTGAGATACGTGTGTCTACAAACCGCTCACCCATTGCCAGCCAACATGTAAAGAGAGCAAAACAATGATCATCACCTTGCGTCAAGTTTTAAGATCTCAAGACGAAAGCCCTCAAGATCCGACGCCTTGAGCACTAACCTCCTGTCTATGCTTCCAGAAACGGGGAGAAAAAAAATCGGAAATCATTCGGGTACTATGCTTGACTCTGCGAGTGCTTTTGCGGAGAAACCCGATCCTGGGAGTTTGGCTGCCGTCTGCTAAGGGGGATATGAAGGGTCCTTTTGCATGGGATTCGTGGAGAGTCCCCCAGCGTGTCAGATTTCAGTCGGAGACAAGGGCACGGAAACACGCGTATCCCTTGTCTGCCTGCAAGATCGACAGAGTAATCTGAAGCATTATTTCAACATGAAGAATTATAACCTATACGTGTAGCGTGTTTGTCATTATCCAAGGATAGAACTGTCGTATATTTTTGGTTTGCTGTTTTCTCAACACAAAATGTTATGTGTTTAAAGGGAGAATAATTGGTAATTCAAAGATTTATACAAGTTATCTGAAATGGGCCATTAAGTCACAGTCTTACAAGTAAGCAAGAAATATACCAAATCATACATCATCTGACAGATAATTTAAACTTTGAGATTAATGTGAAGAGGTATGATAGATATTCACGATACAATATGCCGGTATCCAGTCTCTTTAGATTAAACTAGTCAAGGAACGGAGGAATTGTAATGGAAGTTCACTGTTGTTGATTTGGAAAAACGATTCTGACTAAAGGTACTTCATCAGTCACAGAAGCAATAAATTCATCTACATTTGAAACATATTTACGTCGCTTTTTCCATAGAGAAGTGAAGGATAGTACTTTGTTAACAAAATCCAACCAACCGACCATATGACTGACCGACCGACTAACCAACCAACCAACCAACTAGCTAACTATTAAAAAAAATGTTTTCACGGCTCTTGCTTCTCTGAAAAACTGCTTTTTAATCAGCCCCTTGACGTGGAACTAGGTAAATACCATACGGTGTATTTTCACAATTTTCAGCCATGGGATTCGATATGAGACTTTTTCAATCGATGGGTTTAATGCACTGATTGGATATGACAATTAAGGTCTATGCATCAATAACAGAACGTCTGTCAAGGGACAAAACAACACTATTCCCTACAATTCCTGTGAACTGCAAAAAGTGCATTTTGTTTAGCCTAAGCTTTGGATCCACGTATCAGCGGACGGAAGCAGATTGTTTGTATTGTGTTACCGTCATTTCTTGTTATCTAGGCTCTTCATCCTTAGATTACTCACCCAAAACGCAACTAGTCCAACGTAATCAAAACTTGCTGACGCTGTTGGGGGTTTAATTTTTTTCTGTTGTGATCATTGTATAAAGTTACAGTAGGGCGTTATTTTGCAATCGGTCTTTGTTTCGACAACCTTTTATGCTGCCTCAATGTTCAATAAAAGTTGGGTCGCTCATGCATGATCAGGCATCAGTCCCCAACTTAAAAAGTGGAGCAGATGTGGGTGCTATACAATAGCGATATGTGGACGCCGCTTGTAGCTAGAGTGTTGAACAAGCTGACTGCTAATATTTCCGAATGATGAATCACGTTGTGACTTGTTTGCTCCTTTATGACAGCAAGCTCATTCCCAAGCGCACTCGGCAATAGGTGAATGGTACAAAGATCAACGGTACTGATTTTTCCCACTTTTTTTTATCATGTATGTACGAAAGCCCTGGAGTGCCATCAAGTATATATTTTCAAAATGCGAAGAATATATTTCGATTCGACTTTATGAAGTATAGGTTTTCAACTTCGCTTCAACGAGACATATATCCGAAGTTTGTTTATTCGAGATATATATTCCATTTCGTTTTGATGAGTTTTGCAATGAGGAACATTGTTTCTATGTGTCCTTTTTACGAGATATATATCTATATATGCAGCTTTTTTTTATAAGGTATACCTTTTCACGTTAATTTTCAGGAAATATATATTTTCAGGTTTGAATATATTTCTCCAAAAAACAAACTTCAAAAACATAAATCATGAAATGAACTTTAAATGTCTCCTAAAACCGAACTTGAACTGAGCCGGAGAAGAGTATGTCTCCAACAAACGTATGCACTTCAGAAAAATATCTCTTAAAACGAACTTGGCAAAAAACTTCGCTTCACAAAAACTAACTTTAAAAAAATATACGAACTTTGAAAAATATATTTCTTTTTTGAAACTATGTAGGCCTACTTGATGGCACTACAGCACGTGTATTCACCCCTTTAGCTTATTTTTGGCGCATGCGCTAAAATTCTGCTAAAAGTCGTGGTCACTTTCTGTTGCTTGTTAAAATGGCGACGCCAGCCAGCAAATATGACAATACCAAAATCCATCCGTGGAGATCTTCCGCATTGTGTAAAAGTTTACTGAATTTACACCGGAGAAATATGATCAGGCTTCAGAATTCATTTTGCGATGTGTTTCTTGTTAAACATAAGTGACATTTTGGAGAAAATAGGGTGAAAGATGTCTGTGTACGTTACATTTCCGAACGTAAAAAAGGGTACTCGAAAATTTGAATTGTTCTTCAGTTTTTCCACACATGCTGCATATCTTGATAATTGAAAGAGTGTTTGAAAAGGTTACCATGTTATGTTTAAGCTATTGCGAATTGTCCGTTGTTAGTTTGATTCAATTTCAATTTTGGCTCTCTGTTGACCGGTCGCCATGATTTATGTGTGCACATGTGCACGTTCATGTACACGTACTGTACATGTACATTTAGACCTACTCTATCAACGCACTACTACGGACAAATGATTCTCGTGCAAACTATTCAATTCGCAATAACTTGAAAATACTACCGATGTCTTTATCGGGTCTTAATACACACGGCACTTTATTTCATTTCATTTATTTGGATAAGATTGAGAAGTTGTTTTAAATGGAAAAGACTGTGGACTTTTTTAAATATGATCTTGTTTATATTTTTAAAAATCACTTTTTCAGAAATTGTGTCAAATTTTGTGGAAATGGGTTCATATACAAAGGTATGTTTAATGTTGTCTAATCAATTTTTTAATTATCAGGTTATCTCCGTGAAATTTACTTGCTTGTATTTTCTTAAAAATAAATTGTGGTCTCCATCCGCAGAAAGAAGTGTAGGAACGATGTCCGACGTCGCCTACCTCGAAACCCATGGTAAAGTGATGAAGTGCGCATGCGCTAACTCTACAAGGGCATTAGGCCGGGTACCGGTTGTGAACATAGTGACACAGTAATTGTTCTACGCAAGACATTTTGTACGTACATTTCTACCATCTGCGACACGCAGGTCTTAGGTAGAGGGGCAAAATATAAAGGTTTCTGAACATCACGATAGACTTGTTAATAGGTGGCATACATTTACCGGGGCACGGACTTCTGCTTGGGGGGTGGGTACTTTCGTGCCACTGATATTACAGCCTACTGCAAAGACTTCGGAAAAGTGACAAGCGGCAAACCCGTACAGGTCGCTTGGCAAAGCTGGGTTGTTAGTAGGGAGTGGCTGTTAATCAATTGTGAACCTACGAAGGTTAAGCCTACAGCCAAAATACGTTCTTCACTTTCGCATAAGAGCTTCACAAATACTTGCTATTGACGTCAAAGCCACTTCGCTCATAAACACATTCGTGTTTTGCGGTGGGCTTGAACTACACTCACATTTAGGTATCAGCGAGCATTGTAGGCATGTGACTTTGAAAATTCACAGGCTCTTTATAGTGTAAAATGCATCACATGAGGATTATGGTTATCGCGTGCAAGGAAGGTGAAAAAGAGATAGATTCACTTCATTACAAGCATGGACCCCTGACGTCCCTCGGGACTCAGGCACTTAGTCTAACTTGGTTTGGGGAAGCGGACGCATGTTTTGATGCTCGTGAACCAAAACGTGTTTCTGACGTCAAAGCTGTTATGTAAAGGGGACCAAAGACCACATAATTTATGGCAGCTTATAAAAACCAGGGATCGCTGACACGCTCAACGAAATGACCAAATTTGGAAACGCTGATTGGTCGAGACCGCCAAAACACACCCTTGCTCTAAGGTAGCGCAAGACGCACGGTCGATAGGATGCATGTCAACAGACTGGTGATTTTCACCAATCTCGTGGCTTTTTAGGCTGAGGCTTTATGTACGGAGCCAGACTCATCAAAATCATTAAACACTCTCATTTCAGCTCAGTAGATGATTCGAGGACGCTTTTTTGCTGACCATGGTGCTGGTAAAGAGTGAATGTTTTATCCAAAGATACTGTCCTCTGCACTGTAGAGATGAAAAAAAAAGGCTTTGCTCTGCATTGTCATGGAAGTAACTCTTTTGATATGACCACATCTCTTATTCTCTTTTCTTTTATTGCCACGGAAATTGAGTTGTTGAATTCTCTTCTTGAATTGCAAACCATCTGTTTTTAAATACTTTGACATTTAACATTCCAATTCCTGACAATAATGAAATTTGAAGTTATATCTGAAATATTGAATGCACAACTTCCTCCTCTCACAGTAAGTGCAATGTGACATTCGACTAAGTACATAATAACCCATTTTACCCACGGTCGACCACCGAACACTCAAACCTCGATAAGAAGATAGTCATCAAGATGCCAACGATAAGCAAGACTGGCGTCCGTGTCAGCGCGAGAAAACATAACGCGCTTGGGCTGCATCGAGTTCAACTTAGTTTGTTCGACGGCACTGCATCTCCACGTCCGTGACCTCAGCCCACTATAAGGAAATTGCTGTTGTGTTCTGATTGCTGTCAGGATTCAAAATAGCAAAATAGGTCGTCAGACGTATCCAACGGTCATTCCGGCCGACCAGAAACACGACTGTTTGTACGAAGTGGTCATTGCCACCGGTAATGTGATATGGGCGCTTTGAATAGAACATCGGAAATCGATACAAAACGCACCCAAGAAAATGGGCAGCGTTGCCCTTGATCGAAATCCGATTGCTTTATTTTGTTCGTTGATAACTTGCCACCGGGTGAACACCCCCGAGCTTCCTATTTAAGTACACTGCCGTTGCTAGAAAACATGGAAAAGGATTCCACAACAACTTATCCAAGCAACACTTTCGCTTGCAACAACTACAGACGAGAAGTTATCCAAATACAAGTAGGGGCCCATGAATAAAGGCAGTCAACCCTGTCATTTTGGAAAGCCCTGTTCACAAAATAACGAAGGCTTACCTTTTTTTGCCCAACCAATAAAGGCGTTGGTGCCATGCTTTCCATCTGTGAACGGCTTCACTCTTCCAACCGATCACCGACGGATTAAAACATTCGAGCTTCCACATCACCACCTCGCAATGCCCTAAGCAAGTGACTCGTCATAACTGGTCTATATTCAAGCCCCAGATGTAGTTTGGACTGTCACAATTTGTACAATTCCCTGAAGGGTTGCTAGGGTATTAGTCAACTCGCCAATCAAGCAGCGTCCAGGCCAGCCCATGTATGAGGGGGCACCCGGTGTGTAGACGCATGGCCTTGCAAACCGTGCGTCGGCGGGATGACAAGATAAGAGATCTCAAATCGCATGACGTCGGTCTGAACCCGAAAATAAATTTTCCAGAACTGATTCGATTAGCCAGATATTATGTGATTATTAATTTAATTTGCACAGGAACTTGTAAGTGTAACATAAACAGACGGAAGGAGACAGGCTGGGCAAAAAGTAGCAATTTGGATGACTTCCATGGAATGCTGTAATGTAATGTGACTATTATACCAAGCAGAAATTACATGCATGATTCTCGGAATGATTTCCAAATAGTTCCATGGAGAAATAGGCTTTGATGATGAAATAAAACTACTCAATGGGGGCCAGTCTGTGGAAATTGTGGATGCGGCGAGGTGCATTTTTATTGTCAGATTGCTGGAGCCACAACCTTGACTTAAACGACAATTTACACCATGCCCTCGCGTAGTTAGCGCTGTTTGTTCGAGGTTTTTGTTTTAATGCTTCTTGGGAAACGAGGCAGTTCAAGATCCTTTAAAAGTTACGGCTAGGCTTGGGGGTCTTGCTGATCCCATTCCAAGATAAGAAACCAAGTGGAATAAGTTCCAGTAGTTAGAACAAATAAGTTCCAGTAATTAAAACAAAAGAACAGAATGCTTCGTAAATAAAACTCAGCACAACAGGA
The DNA here is from genome assembly GCF_054643075.1 of Acanthaster planci. Classification (NCBI taxonomy): domain Eukaryota; kingdom Metazoa; phylum Echinodermata; class Asteroidea; order Valvatida; family Acanthasteridae; genus Acanthaster; species Acanthaster planci. The sequence goes on from NC_141777.1 coordinate 31,961,101, forward strand.
GGGCTGACGTGTCACGGGAAGACGCTGCTGTGGTTCTGATATAACTGCACCACTCGAGTGTCTTCAGAGCCTGATCTCTTTCAAAACTCTTCCGCGAGAGAAAAAGTGTGTTGTGCCAATCAGAGCTACTTGCTTGTAACATGTTTGATTCGCGCGCCAACGTTCTGCGTCGTGTTTATACTTACTTGAGAGTGCCTTCAGTTCGGATGTCCGCTAATTCATATTGGATCCCGCTGTGGTTAGCTCCTATCGCATATCGGGTACGTTGACGGATAAGTAAGTCAAATTCCATGCCAGCATTTCGATCCGTGAATACTCAAACACAAGATCTCACAGATCATCAACAAGGGCGGTACGTGCGTTGAGTAGAAGATAAAGTACGCCCACCTTCCCATTTCCAACAAACATTATTACAGAGCTTGAGCGACACAATAAATTAAAACATCGTAAGATGAAATTAAGAGCAATGCACGTCACCCTCATTTTTTGACACGTGGTATACTCCGTAGAGACTACACTTGAGCCAAGCCCTCGGAAAGATTGGCATGTTGGTTTGAATTCAGTTGAGTTTGTGGTATTTGATCTAATTGCATTTGGTAATAATGAGAGAAAGGCGATAGTTGGTAAAACAATTTCCCCAGGCTTATAAAAGTGTGTAAAAAAGTCCAAAATGTATCTTTACACCCAAAACGGCTCTAAAAGGTTATATGAAAAAAAGAAATTATTTAGCCCCTCCCCAAAAAAACAAGTTTGGTCCCCCTCGAAAATCTGGATCCTGCTGGATCCGCCCTTGCGTGTTTTCAATCGACTGCGAGACTCCAATATTGAGCTTATTATCCAAGTATATTTCTAGTTTAGTATTAATGTCTGCATTCAACTCTCAAAGTTTATGTCGTAAACACAGGGCCCAAGGTTTAATCCGTGGAAAATCTTTGTCAAATCTTTCTTTTGGCCTTTGAGAATGATATTTTTCGATCTTTATATTTTAGGTTACTATGGCCAGCAAAATGTTTGAAGCACTTTTTGTGGTTTACATTTCTGGATTTAATACTCGAAAATAAAGGCTTAGCGAACATCAGACAATGTGTTTTAATGTTCTAAACTTCAGTTCAGTTTGCAACTCCATTGGAAAAACCAAGCTGGGCACACAACCCTGGGTGAACCGAAATACATAAAATGCGTGGCCTGTTTGTCGTCCAGTCCCATGATGCAATGCGAATTTGGCAAAGGTTCAACAACATAAACTTTCTATTCTAAACTGTACGTGTTTTGCTACAGCGTTGCATCACCCATGAGTCGAAAATATCCGCTGCACGCGAAGACCATTATTCCGAAAGCACCATTCTCAGCTTTCACCTTCAACCTACAGATGTTTCGTCGGCTGTCCCACTGGTGATGGACGTTAATATGTTCTTTAAGATCATCCCTTATGGATCGTGAAAACTACCTTGTGCCATTGTGTGAATCTCAATATTACTCGTTCGTACGCATGTATGCCTTCGTATCTAACCCACAGGTACATGTGGGCCACACAGGACGCTGAAATGACTCTCGCAGATTAATGAACCCCGAGATAAATTTCCGTCATCCTAATCAATAATTCAAGTCTCGATACGACTTAGTTGACAGAAACCGTACGACATGCATACTTGTATGGCATTTATCGTTTGCTCGATGTGCGTGGGCAATGGGGTACTCGACTGTGACGCTAATTTTTAATAAAACATAAAAAACCGTCTAGAATTATCTAACCGCTGCAATGATTTTGTTTATTACTCCTGGTTTCTTTGAGAGGTGAAGCATAAACACCCTGCTGTCATTACTTGTGCGCACCCGCTGAAGCCTTGGCGGTAATTGTGCTCTTAACATCAGTGGATGAAGGCTGGGTTCAACGGAAACACCGACGATTTACCGGTACGTCGCATGACCTTAGCACCTTTAATTATCTTTTCGGTTGTACCTTCGCTACTGAACATTCAACAACTATATTTCCGTATGAATTCATTCGCCTGTTTTTATTTTAAAGAGGTGGTCATGGCCTAATGATTTGCAAATCTCGTTTCGATTGCGCCGTGTGCCTCATTTTTCTACCTATTGCATAGAGGTATGCGTCGTGTTCACTCCACCTTCGTATCGTTTTCATCGTTCTGTGTTTATTGCGTGGGAATCGAGAGGTAAGCCATGCAGTGAAATCTTTGGTATGTCTTTGTAAGATGTGATAATATCGGTGACCTATAGGGAGTTTGAATGATATGCTTGTGGCCCTGTGGCCAAAGATTCGATGTCCAATTCGTCCATGAAGGGCTGTGATAATGGTGCCTGACCTGACGGCGTTATGTCAAATTTGTGGAAACATCGCGGTGCAAGAAAATTGTGTTGGGATGACTATACGCGGCTGTGAAAAAAACCGCCCCTAATGGGTGTTGAGAGACGTATCGATCATCAGGTGGTGCGTAGCGCCAGAGTATTCTGTACACATGCCACCAAGTCTCTATATGGCCTCTTTAAAGTTTTTAGTGTTAGGTGAATTTTCACTGTACATTAGAGTCATTTGAAAATACAACTTTTTTTCATGTAGGATGCACGTGTAAAGTTGTCTGGGTACTGGGATTGGAGTGTTCAGAATAATTGTTTTTGCTTGTAAAGGGTGTGAACGGAATGAGATTCGAACCCAGCCCGTGAAGTTGTAGGGGTTGACTTTTTTAACTTAAGTGCATATGCTTTACTTGCCAAAGTGCTCTGGAAAAGGGGGAAAAGAACAAAGAAGCCGTGCGCCAGTATTCATTTGGTGATTACTGGGCAGATACTGGGCAGATTAATTGACAGATCAGGCGGCAAGGGTGAGGCAGAGTCTAGAATGCTCCACGCAATCCAATCTCAGAGAGGAATTTTCATTTATTTTCTTTGTCCAAAAAGAATCAAGATTCTAGCACCGCAGTCTTTTGGGACTTGAATGTCGCTTTCGAAAATCCATTGAGTGGAATTAGTCCAGACTGAAGTCAGTTAGTACGGTACCTTTTAAGGAAGCACTTGACAATTCTTTGTGATTTCCCACGCGACATCCGGACATTGTACCTTCCTGAAGCTACACGATGATCAGTATCGTTGTCGTAGTAAGTAAATTTACTCCAACGTGCCCATCTGACAGTACAAGTGTTGAAATAAAGACTAATTTCTGCGTGGAGATCCACTACCTTCAAAATCGCAAGGAATCAACCGTATATATCGGAACATAGGCCTACATTTTGGAGTCAATGTAGACAAGCTACTCAGGGCGAATTTAGCTAGTGGGATAGATAGCTGTAGTATTTTTGTAAGTGGTAAAAAGTGCGAAAGGCCTGAGCTTGTATTACCAGTTAGCTGTGATAATTGTAGTGTATATGTTAACATTTGGAGTATCACTTTTTGCAACAAGTCGAAGGTAAAAGCTTTGACGAATGTTTGTATAAAGATATTTCTGTATAAAACCAAACAGCTATTTAGAGCCACTCCTGCTACTGCTTGTATCAGTTCGGTTTGACTCTGATGCACAAGTCTTCAACGCGGATGTAAATTCTTGTTCAAATTTTGACGATCAGCCTAGTACGCATTTTGCCATTACATGTATACCAAGTTTGATCATCACCTTGCCGCAGTGAACGCTACACGTTTTGATATAAGGGCCTTTTGTAAATTTGCTCTAAAACCTAATATGTATGTCAATCGCATACGAGTGTACGACCTGTTAATGACTGTACAACTCAATGAGGCTCGGAAGCCTTAGGGACTCGGGACTTTGTCGTGAATACTATTTGCTCTGAGAATACTGGACCCAGGTTTGATCCGACTTTCAAGTTTCCACACTGTATTTTGTCCGGTATCAATCCTAGAATGTTAAATTGTTTACATCAAAACAGTGGCTGCAGTTTTTGACATTGACGTGAATACACCCAGCCAGGATGACCAGATGAAAATGCTACATGCACTTGAAAATTCTGTTTCGGATTTTAAATAAAAATCGGATAAATCACCTAAAATTACACAAAATACGTTACAAATACTTAAACACACATTGCAGATGTTATAAAAATTGCCGGTAATTAAGGCACAAACTACATTATATACAAGTTAACTAATCGATCAATTTTTGGAATAAATTTCGGGAATATTTATTTAGCGGAAGGCACCTGAACTTTGTTGCATCCACTTCCGGTAATTGCTGATAAGAGTTGGTGGTGACGTCAACATAGACTTGTACAGGAAAACAATGTGGTGATTTTCTTCAGCGTCAATTTCAGAAGTTTAATTTTTTTTTAGCTGCAAAAGTACTGTAAACAGGCCCAAATGCGAGTGTCAGGGTGACTGTTGTAGCCGAATCTCGGCTAAATTCAACAGATTTTAAGAGAAGAAAACGAGTTTGACATAACATTTGGCGGAACTAATTTTTTTGGGCAAATTTCAAGCAGAATTCTGCCAAACGGGTGATTCTGGCAGAAAGAATAGCTGATACGTTTCGAACTGTTTCTTTTGTGTGTGTGTGTGTTTTTCAAACAAAGTTTCAACCAAAAACATTTTACAAACCCTCGCAAAGCCATTCTATGAGCTGACAGAATCGCCCAGCCGGGACCCGAGGCTGATGTCGTGTGAGCCAAGCTTTGTTTGACTTAAATGACTAGGCAATTTCATACTTAACCCACCCCCATTTTGCATGGGTCTTCTATGTAGTTTTATTTTTCAGTTAATTTCCCCAGAAGAATCTGTGTGTCCCCACAAAATGAAAATATCTAAATGAATTTCTTTAGTTCAGTTTAGATTAACTAATACATAATCCTCGCAGCGTAAACAAAATGAAAAAGGACTTTTGCATATTGACAAGAAACATTGATCAACGTCTCCCAATACCTACGCCCCACAATCAATTAAGCCTGACGTTTTCTCTAACGTCTTCATTTATCAACCTCAACTAATTTCGTAATCGCGTGTGCCCGTTGCCCCATATCAGATCACGAGTCCTTAATGAAACGAAATGATGAATTACAGGTAAAAATCGGTGCATTAAATAGCAACGAAACCTCGCTAGTTACTCTGATCAATTATGCTTGTGTAAAGAGAAGGGTGCGGGCCCTAGACTTTCTCGATTACACGCATCGAATTGCCACAGGTTGCTACAGATGACTGGGCGGTAAATTAAAGAGGCCTAGAGAAATTCAACAACAAAACATCTAGCAAGTCAGGGATCCCAAACCAGATGGGCGCATGATTTTTCGGCCTTGTTTTGTCTGCATGCGGTTTAGCCATTTATTGTTGCGTATCAGTGGCAAAACTCGGGAATGCGGATGACATGTATTAAGTGTTCTCTTTGCAAGCATAATGTTGACATACATCATAACTTTTCTGGGGGAATAGACATTGACGAAATGTTTCCGAGTGGACCATAGTTCTGTTGATAATTTTGAAGTTCATTAGCCTTATTCAAAAGCTTTGCGCATTGCTTGAGAAAAGTATTTGTATCCCGTGAATAAACTATAAACATTTCTCTCATAAAAATGAAATTTTAAAAAAGTTTAAACTGTACATTTTGTTGAGCTCAGAGTTCTCTCATGAAATTCAGGAGTGACCCGACATTCTTTTTCACGAGAATGCTGACGAAACCAAGTAAGCGACTAATGAATGGTTATATCCAGACGGGCATCATGTAATCCACCGAGAGACAGTGAGTCAAAACGCAGATAAAATCAATAGCAGGTGGCAAAGCCAACAATTGTGATGATGGTGAATCTGCTGTCGACGAGCATACTGCTGGCTAATGGACTTGGAACAGACGAGTGACTATAAGGAGAGACCGCCAGGTCATGAAGGCCGCCATTGTAAGCAGACAAGATCCCTTTAATTACCCAATTAAAGGACGAGCAGGAGTTCAGATAGGTTTGCAGCTGCCTGTGTGTGCAGGGGTGAAGGATAACCCACAGATGGTTGTCCCTGCGTTTTGTTCAAGTGTGCTCTTGCTAATAGTGAGACAATTGTCGGGCAAACTGTGAAGATCCTCGGAGTGTGAAGCCCACGGGATCTCATCGTCTTTACTCGCGAAGGCCACATGCCCTGTCTTGAGTTTAATGGCTCATTACGTAGAGTCGTGGACGAGACTGGGTTTATACCTCTGTCGAGAAGTTATAGAATGGGTTGTGACACACAACCTTTGAATGGGCAAAACAACGTTGACTTCCAGGCTTTTACGCCATGCACTGCACATTTTTGAAAATGTCACACTGCGTAAGAAAGATAAATCTAGATTTTATTGCACTTGATTGTTAAAGGAAGAGAAAAAGACCTGTCACAAGCTGGCTAGACGAGGATCAAGATGATTGCTAGCCTGATCAGGACAGAGGCCACAAGAGCTGCCGCTGGACCGCATTCGATTACATTTTCTCATCCGAATCACCCTTGCACGCCGTGTATGCAACGTAGCCTCAGAAGTTGCAAAAGGATTATGAAGTGCGTGTAATAAAAGGAAGAGCGCGATCAGAATATCACCAAATATACAATGGGCGGGAACAACTCCGCTTTCCTGGCTTTATCAGGCTGTGTTTTGAATTTCTTGGTGGTTGTAGCCACTACTGAAAGACTCCGTGAGTAAATTCTTGCCGTGGCCAACGTGACAATTTAGACACGGCTATAGTGTCAAGTGTGTCAAAAGCTCAGGATACTAGGTGGGGATATTTTCTTCGTGGTCATATTCCTACTGATGTACCCACAGCATCTGCATTAAAATAATTTTTGGACAGAGGTTGAGTCCCCCCACCCAAAATTAATATTTTTTTCTCAATAAACGCCATAATTTTATATTTGTCGTGAAGCAATTCAGTGGGAGGCGTAAACCAACCCAGCAAGATAACACTAGAGTGAATGAGTATGTAACTCACAGGTAATGTACTTATGAAACAACAGTAATGCTGAGTGGTGAGTGCTGATACACAAAAGTCCCGGTACACTTCTTCTTGGAGTGTGTTGAGTATAGGAAGCTAAAGTTTCACCGCCTTTCAAACTTAAATTTAAATTAAATTCTGATAGCTGATCTCTGACTCATGTGTTCATTCATAATGTATAGGCCTACACTAATAATGTACGCTTCGGGAAGTTTTCACTTTATATTTATCAAAACCAATGTTTGTTTCTGTGTGGTAGTACCTAGTATGTCTAGGAAAGATCCCCAAACAACGCCTTTGTTATCCTCACAAGGCTTGGTTTTCCCTGTAGTTTTTGTTGTGGTTAGTCTATTTCACTGCTTTATCGTCTAATAATCAGAAATGAATGAGACAAGTGGCGTGGGCGTATAGAAACTGTCACCCCGATTGTTCCGGAACTGCGTAGGATTTAAGCAAAGAGCAGTATCAATGGTGCTTTAAAGAAACAGAGCTAGACTGGAGACATGCAAGGAAGAAAATTTACACAACCACCAAAATGTGTAACAACATCTAGTTCAACTAAAATCTAAAATTAATAATGCAAATGCAAATCGGCGAATTTCGTTTGATATACGAGAATGGGATAATACCACGAATTGTAAACACAAGACAGAATGGAGAAATCGACTCTTGACGTGGAACACACTTAAGTTTGATGTTGCATTTGGCCCACTGCCATGTGCACATGGTAATTCTTTGAGTTCGTATCAGGATTTTCACCGACGGGGTTTGTACGAATTCGTGTCAGTGTGTTAACGACTTTAACAGATTTTTTCCACTTCAAGAAAATTTATTTCGTGGAAGGAGAAGTTGAGATAGACATCCTTCTCAGTTTTATACGATTACTTATAATAAGCGCACTGACTTATTATTGAGTTTTAAAGTCCTATTAAAATTGCTCCATGCGCCTTTGTTTCACTGTAAATTGTTTGTAACAGAAATCCGTCAAGTGGTTTAAGCAAAAGAGTGCGCACAGCCATAGTCATCAGCCAGATATTTGACACTCTATTGTTTGTTTTTTTCTCCCAGGGTGTTATTTTTGTGGCATCATTGGTTCCGCGTATATCCGCTGATTAAATCTTTGTCCGCTTTGTTCGTTCAGCATTATCAGGTGCAGAATTGTGCGTCAAGTGCCAACCGAGTTCCGCCTGGTTTCCGCATTTATTTCAAAGTTTGTTTAAATCCCGGAGAGATGGGTGATTGTGGACATGAATAATATTGGAGGATATCCCACTTGCCATCTCATTTTTTGGTTTATAAACAAATGGTGCACGCCGTACGATGACACATCACATCAGATAACATCTTGGATACTTTATACATTTATTGTTATTCAGTAAAACCCTATACCTACTCGCTGCTTTGGAATTCGAAGCATCCAACCCGAAAAAGAAACAAACAACAAATGGTGGAGTAATGGAATGAAAACATGTCCGTGCATCTTGTAGGATTCTTCTACTGGTATGGTAATCAATGCGCTTTCATAGTGGAACATACTCAAGTGCCACTTTAGAAAAGTCTGAGCAAGACGATGGGTCGCTAAACTAATTTCTGATCCCCTAAACTGTAGCAGACTCTAAAGATTTTCGATCCTGAATTAAAAAACCAAATAATTTCTTAAAATAAATAATCTTTCTTCAAGTAACGAAAATTCGAGTACCGGAGTACAAACTTTGAGCAGTTTGCCTTTCATGAAGATTCTTGAAAATTATGATGGGACACCTGCAGTGGAACAACGGGGGGGGGGGCATTGTCCATAAATTTCTGTGCATAACCAACCATGAACAAAGTGATTGACAACTTTATCCACAGGATCCCCTATTTATAAGGCACGTACGTTATAATGATATTTTTTTATGAAATTAGCTTACTTCACACCATACCAAAATCATTTAGATCATATGCATGACCAAGCATTCGGTATTTTTCAGAAGGGTACCAGACTAGCTACAAGTTCCTGGCCCACCGTAACCTTTTGAACTTGGATTGTTTTACCACTTAGTGGGAAACCCAAATGAGACGAATACGGTAATGTGCATGCCACGTGTAACACGAACTGGCTTGTGTACTATTCAAGACGATGTCCAACGTTGTCTTTGGCTTTATACACAGTTCCGAATATCAGACCAGGCCTAATGCCAGATGTGGGTCAGTGTGAATTATGATGGGGCACATTGAGACAATGGCGGGGGCACTGTCCATCGATTCCTTTGTATAACCAACCAGGAAGAAAATGATTGACAGCTTTATGTATGGGACCCCCTATTAATTATGCATGGTAAAACGATATTTTCTATAAGATTTACCTACTTTACACCGTACCAAAATCACAGCTATGACCACGCATTTGGTATTTTTCAGAAGGGCACTGCAAGAGCAAAATCTTTTTGGCCGCCACCGTGACCTTTTGTTTGTTTTTGTTGACTTACTGGAAAACCAAATGAGACGAATACCATAATGTGTTTACCACATGGTGCCGCGAGCCGGCTTTAAACACACATCGTCCGAATGTCATGCCAGGGCTAATGCCAAATGCAGGTGCGATTGTAGAATTGTTAAAGCTGAGTGTTGACAGGGATACTGAATCTCGAAACTGCTGTAGGTTTTCCACGGAACGAGCCGCAGCTACCATATTTGAGGATATGTCAGATGGGATAGGAAGGGATGATGATAATTTGAAGATTATTCGTAGTTTCCAGTAACATTTATCATTTGTTCAGGTTACCTCCATGGCCTTACCGAGAATGAAGAATCAATGTCTCATTGACATAATGAAAACCACAAGACTATTCCAGCTTGATCACGAGTTGAATTACATTCTGTATTGTATTTCTCAGTATTGGAGTAACTGATACAGATTTCAACCATGTGTCCCGTCATCATAAACGTAACCTCCAACTCCTCCGAACCTGGCTCTTTATAGGCAGAAGAGCTTAAGATCGTAAGGTCCAAAGAGCTCTGGTGGTATTGGAGAGAGGGCAAGGCAGCAGGATTCTATAGACTAACGACTGAAAGCACGTGTGTTCACCCTTTCCATTTAGTTTGTACGCATGCGCTAAAATTCGGCAAAGTCGTGGTCACTTTCTGTTGCTTGTTAAAATGGCGGCGCCAGCCAGCAAAAATGCCAAGACCAAAATCCATCTGCGGAGATCTTCTGCATTGTGTAAAAGTTTGCTAAATTTATTCCAGAGAAATAAAATCAGGCTTTCAATTTTGTGATGTGCTTCTTGTTAATCACAAGTGACGTTTTGGAGAAAATGGGTCGGAAAATGTGTGTACGTTACATTTCCGAACGTAAAAAAGGGTACTCGAAAATTTGAATCGTTCTCCAGTTTTTCCACACACATACTGCTTATCTTAATAACTGAAGAAGTGTTTGAAAAATGTCACCATGTTATGCTTAAGCTAATGCGAATTGTCCTTTGTTAGTTTGATCAATTTCAATTTTGGCTCTCTAGTGTCGACCGGTCGGCCATGATTTATGTGTGCACATGTGCACGTTCATGTACATGTACTGTACACGTACTCTATCAACGCACGTATACGTATACATGCACTACTACGGACAAATGATTCTCGTGCAAAATATTCAATTCGCAATAACATGAAAACACTACCGATGTTTTTATCGGCTCTGAATACACATGGCACTTTATTTCCTTTGTTTGGATAAGCTTGAGAAGTTGTTTTAAAATTGGGAAGACCGTGGACGTATTTTCTTTCAAATCTGATCGTGTTTATTTTTTGGTAAAAATCACCTTTTCAAAATTTGCTTCAAATTTTGTGGAACTGGGTTCATTATAATACGGGGGTTAATGTTTTTGATCAATTTTTAGTGATCTGGTTATCTCTACGAACTTCTTTTGTTTGTATTTTGCTAAAAGTAAATAATGGTCTCCATCCGAAGAAAGAAATGACGGAACGATGTCCGATGTCGCCTGCCTCGAAGTCAACAGTAAAGTGATCGAGTGCGCATGTGCTTACTCCAACTAAGTGGTGCACTGGGGCATGGACGAGAACATACGTGAAAGGCTCACGGCTGGTGGCCAGTGAATCCTGGAAAGGGTACAATTGATCAGTGTCCGGGTGCCGGAACAGATCCCAGATAACTGGCGACAGGTATCATGCCTGCCCCAAGCTCCACCCGCAGGCCATTATTTTGAGCTCGAGTACACTACACTGACAACGAAAGCAGAGTTCGAATTAGGGATGAGCAGCGTGATCGATTCCGCCTTTCATTCAGAGCAGGCCCAGGACGAGGTAGTATTATAGCCCCCAGACCCTTTCCACCAACCACCTGATAAGGCGCTCCTTACAGGTCACTTCCTTGGTCTGATGCATTAGGGGGACCCTATGGGGAGACCTCGTTGCAGGGGGCCGACTGCATGGTCCATATCCGTAAAAGTCGCTGTGCATTTCCTGGAGCCGAGCAATCAAGACTTTTCCAGAAAATGACACCTGGTGAAAAGTGTGACCTCTACGCCAATTAATCTGGCTTGAGCGTTGACGATGATGACGACGATGATGTTTCGTCATCATAAGGGAGATCGCAAGAATACAGTGATTATACGTGATTTTTTTCTCAAATAGCCGGAACTTTTAACGCCCACTCCAATTAACAATTGCTTTTCGCCAACGTCAAGTTACTTCAGGGAAATAATTGCTTCCTCATATGATAATCTCTGAGCCACTCACGGAAGTTAGCGACGTCACTTCTGTTGTACAGTATTATGCATATCTTCCAAGTGTTGTACAAAAGCACTCACTTGTATTTTATAATAGTAATTTCTGATGTATTAAATATGGCATAATTATATTATTATCAGGACAGGGGGGGTCTCTCTCCCTCTTTTCATGGGGGGGTTATTGGCCCCCTCCCGAGGGGAAATACCGGGTACCCTCCTCCTACTGCATCATTACCCCGCCTCGTTTAGACTCGAATCTTCACCCTTGTCTATGGCACAAGTCAAATCGTTGTTTGAAGATGAATTCCAGAATGCGCACGTTACAACATTTACACTTCCTTCCGCAATTTAGGAATGTATTTGTTCGGCAAAAATGCATTGAGGTTCGTCTTGGTACCTTGTAAACCCCAGGAACAGAGATCTATGTCGACTGTTTATTTAGTTGACATTCAGTATTGTAAACCATTTACCTTCTTATTATAAGGCACATGTACATGTAGAGTATACAGTGGTTCAGATTACCTTCTGCCGAGCTTCATATATTGATCATAAGACGTTTTTAGTAAATTGTTGGAAGGATTAAGCACCAATTATCACAGTAACCAAGCATCATTAACCTTCGTTTAACAGTGACTATGTTTGCATGTGGATCGTTACGGACGTGCAAAATGGAAATTGCATGATGGAGCCGGACCAAACCAATCTTCAACAAGCCACATAACCCATGAAGTGGAAACTTGTCCAAACCTGGTGACCTGTGATGTACCCGGTAGACAATACAACAGACGGATGATTAACGACATAAAAATCATAGTTTTAATTTTGTGTAATCAGCGTTTTGTGCATCGCACACAAGATATCACAGTGATTAAATTGCTCATAATGTCCAAGGTTATTACCTCTTGCAGAAGTTTAAAGGATATTGTACATTTTGGCTTGAAAAGTGATTTTTCAATGTATGGATAAGTTATGATCATTGAGGATCCAGTCGTTTAAAACTCTGCAGTTGCGCTGACGAATGCAGTCAAAATGTCGGGGGTATAGTGACAAGAAATTTCGTCTCATTAATCATAACCAGAAAATGTTTAATAAAGGAGGAAACCCTTGCAGAGAGACTCTTGAAGTTTGTACGCACTAGGTTAGTACGTGTGACACAAATAGACGATGCCCATTCATTTTATTACGGGTGCAAAAGTCACCGGAGGTCAGGGTTTCCTTATCGTTGGTGACGTACTACTTTGGTTATGGCGTAATAATCTCTGGTCCAAATTGCCAACAACGTCCGCTCTGGTGATGTTCGAAAACGTGCTTTCACGTGTGAGGCGTGCACTAACAGTGCACACGACGCCCCTGTGCGCACGAGGTCCGTGACTGGTTGAAGACATGCGCAGATAGTCGCAGCTCCACCCGGAAGTATAAAAAAGCGCTTGCACGTCGGTGTGGTGTCACACGCTATATATCACAGGCAAGATAACACGGATCTCCAGTACTTCTGACCCAAAGAGACCAGTGCAGACATATCTCCCTTGCAAACTAACGAGAAGCCCAAAAAAAGTCATTCAAAGTAGGACTCTTTGTTTCAAGTTGGAAGTTGCCGTTTCCAGAAGACTTTGTTGAGTCTTTCCTCGGCGTGGATTGAGTGGATCAGTCAACGGTCACCTGGTCTCCTTTATCTATCAGAGAATTCTGCGTAACCTTACTCAAATTCGTAAGTTAACATATCTCTTTAATATTTAGAATAAAGTGTTTTGAGCGACTAAAAAGACTTTCAATCTACCAGTCATTATATGCAGGGATTAAAAGTGGGCAGTTGGGATATGGAAATTAAATAGCTTGCTCTCACTGGTTTTAGTATCGCACATGATAATTGGCCTATCTAATGGGCAGAAAAGAATTAAGTGTAAGGAGAAGAAGCGTTTAAATGCGTGTACCACCTTCACCAAATGTATCCAAAAGACGGCTGGCAAGTTCGCAGGTGCATGAAAGTCAAAGACGTTCATATTAGTTATGTCCGTGAACATGCATTCTACACCGAGTGATATTTATCAATGAAACTTTGCATCGAAATTACCTGAGCAGTTCAAACTATGATTATGGGTGAAAGACTTGACAATGGCTGATAGACGAGTAAGACGAGACTTCTTCCACTTTCATGGCCTCGTGCTTTAGTGGCGACTGTATAACCAAGTATTCCAGGTGCAGCCCAAGTTTCCGTGTTTATAAGCGATTCTGATTTACCAGAACAGAACTCAAGAAATGTAAACAGTAAGACATTATATACCGGTCACATTCAGGTGTGAATGGGGATTCGATGAAGGACAGCGACTCCGACCTCGGACTGGAGTAAAGCTGAAATATAATCTACTCCCTGACAGTAGCTCATACAGGTATTGGGTCAGGGGAAGATTTGACTTTTTTCCAATAATGCCTTCAATTTTTTCATCCCTCAAAAATCGTCATTACCCACAGAAAGGTGGAAGTGTATCGTTTCTCTAAGATGCTGATGCTTTTAAATTCTCCTTAAAATTTCGTGTCTCCGCTTGATGCGCCACTGATCCCTGGCATAGGGATTCTGTGGTCCTGTTTTCACATGATTCCAAATCTCGATCAGCAATCCGTCGTTGGTTCATTGACATCAGAACCTGCCTCTTGGATGGAGCCAACCACCGATGGGGTCACTGATCGAGATCCAGATCCGGAAACCAGCAGGCTCATATAGTGCCCGACGCAAGACAGGCATTTAATAATACAATACCATGCTCGCTGTAATGTTGGAGATCCAGGTATCATAACTCTGAAAACACACAGATGCCAAATACTATGCATGGACTCTGTGGTTAAAGCATTAATAAGTAACGCAGGAAGTCGAAGGCCGCTGACTGCGAATGAACGGCATCAATTTACTAAACCTTGCTTCGCCTTGATCTTGCAGAAGCAATTTCTGCAGAACGGAAATGTGACCTAATTCAAAGGCATCAGACATGAATTCAAAAGCTGATAAAACAGCACGCATCAGCAATGTTTACAGCCAGCAACATAATTTCATAGCCATTCAATTTCATAGATTTTACATTCTACAACGTGATTCTCCAGAGTACATTCTGCACTAGATGCAAACTGATTCAACGACAATAGTAAAGGCCGAATCTTTTGTCAAACACAAGAGAACGAGGCGAAAGGTTTCACTGAATGACATCAGTTTTCACCTAATGACTTTGGATTCAGTGATACCAGTTAGGAATATCAAGCAGTTTCAAAGGCTTTTATTATAGAGGGCAGGAGGTCGTAAGTTTGATTCCCACCATAGCAAGTTGTGGATCTTTTCTCTGAAGACAATAGGAATCCCTATGTGTAACGTAAATTTTTCATCAATACCATAGGTTATTAGAACATTTGGAAGGCATTTGACGAAATTCAGAAGTTCATAATACATTCAGAAGTGTGCAATTTCAAAACTATAATGAAGGACGACAGAGGTCGTTTTATAAAAGCTGCTCATAAAACCTTCAATGCAGAAATGCCATCGAAGAGATAAGCTTTGAAATGGTTTATACAATATCATCACTCAGTTCGGTAACCCATCGTCTTGCAAGAAGTTCTCACCCATTTATTGCTTTCTTCTTTAAGGCCCTCTCATAATATCCGCGCACACGTGCCACATAACGAATGATAACGAAAGCGGTTGGACCTTGGAGGAGTAACGAGTGGGGGTTGCTCTTTGGGGGTGGGGTTCTAGCACAATGATTCAAACAACAGGGTCAAAAGAGAATTCTAGGGTCAGTATCTTGTGGAGTGTTCTCCAACCCCCTCTGTCATCCCTTGTCGCACAAAGCTATCAATTATTCCTCACAAGAATGGTTAAGTCTCCATTGGTCACCTCTTTTCCAGCGCTGTTTCCATCCTGGTGTCCGGAACTTAGTGTGATAAAATCTACAACAGGCATGCCAAATCACTCCGGAAAGATATTATGTGCATTAGCGAAATAACTTTATCAAGTTTCCCGCTTTTAAGAACCGATAGCTTGACTGATACTCATCGCTAGAGGTATCATCATTCACAGTGAAGTCGCGTGCGCCCACGTACGAGAGATCAATTTGAAAATTCTGGATCGAGCGAGATTTACCAGCCAAACACTAATGCACATTTTAGATTAGCGATACTCAGGCAGCTCCACTGCTTTCAATGAACCGTTTCCATACCTATCATACTTCGAAAGTATCGGCGTATCCTTTCCTGCGATGCGTTACTTCGAACATTGGAAATTGTTGTTACAGTTTCAGGTTAGCGTTGTTGTTTCAACGTTTCGGCCAGACCCAGTTGGCTCGAACCAGTTTCTTGTCATCGTGGTCCATTATGCGGGACTAATTAACCTAATTGCTCCTCTTCCAATTACACTGAAGACAAGGTCAATCTCGATATTCGATGGACAGCGGTTAGCCTTAAGTGAGGATTTCACTCTAATGAAATTATCCGTCGCAGCTGCCTCTCCAACCTCTAGAAAGCAGCTCGCGACTGTCTTGCCAACTGGCAGACAGTATAAAAATAAATGTAAATATTCATGGCCTATTAGTGATACCAATTAACGCCCGAAGACCATTCAAACTCTTTGTCTGCGTGACACGACAAAAACCTCTCCCTCTTTTTTCTTAGCTTTTCAAGACTGATGTACTTCCCGGCATCAACCGCGTGCCTTTATCGCTTTCCTATCGACAATTGAAATAACTTTTGGCCACTCGTACGCAAATGAGTTTGGAGAGGTCGTCAGAGGTTGGGGCTTCAGAATCGACAGCATTACACTTCAGAAAGCGTGATGTAGATGTTGAATGTCAAATCTAAACAAGCATACGACACTTAGGCTCTCTCGAAATTATCTATTCTTTACCATTTAAAATCGTGTTGGCACTTCCTCACAAATAGCATCTCCAGACATTGCGAGTCTTTCCTGTTTCTAGTAAGAATTCACTAGTTAACAATTGACACGGAAGTAGGGTCCTGACAGAATGGGAGAGATTTTTGCCTGGCCGCTAAACCCAACTCTGTGCGCTTCTTTCTTTCTTTACCATGTTTAGAACATGAAGATGATGATACTCGTATACGTGTACCAGCCGAGCCTTTCACACAGATTAGTATGCTGTGACAATATTGATATGAGGACAGAGTTACTTGGGCGGGTATTCAACATTTCAAGTAAAAACAAACATTATCTTTTTCTCTAGTTTTCGATTAAATTTTTCTGGCCGTTGGTATAACGACATTGCGATGGTATGCTTATTGACCACCGTGAGTTTACCATCACTGAATGCAGTCAATTTATCAAAAGAACCAGATATTTTGGTAGTCGTAGAAACTGTTTTGCAGACAAACGGTGCGTTTTAACCAGGTTTTGTTTTGTTTCTTTAGTGCATCCATGACGAAAATTTGAGACGGATATATTGAAATAAATTTAGCACAGAATCATTATTTAGCACACGCTCCGTGCAAAAATTAGTTCACTTTTATGAAAATCAACCATGGCACTGCCATTAACTGTATGGTTGTCACAGTATATTTTCCAGATAACTGAAAATAGCTTTAATGATATAAATTCTTCCAACTGGAAAAGACCAATCACTCAGTGATATTTGTTCAAGCACTTGGTTGTTCATTTATTTGCGTGTTTAAATCAGGATGTGGTCTGTTTTTTTTAATATATCAAAACCAATCTCAAATGTAACATTCTCGTCAAATTAAGGCACGAAGATCACATTGATATTTTCTTCAAGGCCCAAGCAACGCATGGACAATAAAAACACTTCCCACTCAGGGACTGAAATGGGCTTGTTGATCTCTCCACAGCATTCTAGGTTGCACAGATGAAAATGTACAATCGCAACGATGCGAACGGAGAAACTGTCAGTCAATGTTCTTTTCTTGTAGACCCATTAGCTTGTTTTTGTACCAAGGCGTCCTGACCGTGACGAGTTCTGTTATTACTCGGGCTGGGCGTAGAATACCATACTCATCCGTGGGAGGAGATGTGTTTTTCTTCTGATGAATGTGGCTTCTTGGTAACATTACTGCACATGTGCTTGCCATTTCGGTATGACGCAAATTTTGTTCCTACCGCTGACCAAGCGTGTGAGCTGCACGCAATTTATCCCCACATGTTGTTAAACTGCCAAATACTGTCGTCAATACAGGACACTTGTCAAA
The DNA here is from genome assembly GCF_054643075.1 of Acanthaster planci. NCBI lineage: Eukaryota > Metazoa > Echinodermata > Asteroidea > Valvatida > Acanthasteridae > Acanthaster > Acanthaster planci. The sequence continues at coordinate 31,978,919 of NC_141777.1, forward strand.
CCTTACGATGTGATTCTGAAAGTGTCCGTTGTAGTTGAATAGACGTTCCATTTCTTATCATCCCCTTTCCATATTTTATAAGCCGTAATAATTTTCGCCCTTTGTTATTGTGAATACCGTGATTAAGAAATGACGTCAACCTGATGTCATTGTCAGTTAGTGGTGTCGACTTCAATTTGTGCTATCCTCGCTTGCTCCTTTAGACTGTTCCAATTACGTTGCTATGGATCAACCCTCCATGGCTACTAGGCGTCGTTTTGCCCGACACACAATTTTGCCCTTAATCAAAGTATATTGATAACGTACAGTTGGTATGTGTAACAATAAACGAGAATATTGAATGAGATAGGGGCTTATTATGGTGAGTTGGGGTTATTGAGATCGCACAGAGTGAGTTACTGATGCGGTTATTCCTAATAGACAACAAACTGGGAAAATCTTTGGTTGCATAGTGCCCTACAACTTTGCTATAACTAAATCATTGATGTTACACAATGGTCCCTAGCCAGTCTGACATCATTTCCCAAGTTTCTAGTGACTTTGCTTTGCTTGGTCTCATTCTGCCCGAGGGATTACAACTCTTTTCATCCAATACCACAATAGTTTGTTGGACATCAGTTTTGAATACTATATCTTTACTGGCGAAGAACGATAACGTCACCAGTCTATAAAAACACGTTGCATGTTTACAAGTGGTTTAATAGTATGCTTTGTGGGGTCTTTCATGGCTTTTGCAGTAAATATATAAACAAGTTTTACCCCCTCCTACCACGATCCACAATTCGGTTTACAGCGTCCCTATTTGCCATTCATTGGTGTGTATAATTCCGTAGAGTGTCGCCGAAATGATAAAGATAAATTATCAGGTTCTCTGCAGTACCTGATGCCTCGCTAGTTACAGGGGGAAACAATTATGATAAACTTTATCCATTTCTCAGACAAGACATGGTCACCGTAACAAACAGGTTAAGAGAGGCTGTGAGCCATTGGTATTAAGGCTTAATTGCAAAGTTTCAGAGAACCGGTCCGTGCTAATTTATGTCAATAAATGCAATTCTAGTAGTTTGAGGGCCCAACTTGGTGCTTTGTGGCTCGTATTACATCTAATAACTTTTGAGTTGAGGACCGAGTGCCGGTAACTTCCTGCGCTCCGACCTGGTCTCAGGGGGAAAAAGAGGTTAAAGTAAAGTGAAAGACATCAAGGACGTCTTTGTCATTGTAATTATATGTTGTGTGACGTTCTTATTGCAAAAAGTAGGCCTATTTAGAGGATTTGGCAGTGGGGCTGTTTTGCTCTGTTGATGTGAATGGTAGCGCTTCGGGCTACACGCAGTCGGCAGGGAAACTTAGGTTTCACATTTCACTTCTCCACATCGAGCCAATGGCCTGAAACTGATGCGATCTGTCGCGACGAAGTCCCTGGAAATGTGCACGAAACTATCACCCGTATGGATTCGAGCACAAGTCCTTGGTGGCGATTAAAGTAGCCTGTTATTGAGTAATTCCGAGATTGAATGGCAAGGTATTATTGCGAAGGGATATCACCCCGGGCCGCTTGGACGTATATAGTTCGAAAAACACGCCCAATACCTTCAGGACGGGGTTTATTACTGATGACGAGGCCAGCAGGGAATCCTCAACATCTTACCCGATTTAAGTTGCCCTCGCTTCACAGAACGGGAGTTAGACGTTTAACTGCAGAAACAGGTGGATTGTTTTAAAAAGCTGTACATAAAATTAGAAAGAGTGTGTAGAGTCTATCCTCCGTAACTTGCTACTCCTATTCAATATTAGCGAACTACTGAAGTGGCCCCCCGTGATCTTATTAAATGATCATATGCGTCCGATCTTGAGAAAACAATTGCTACTATTTGAATTTGAGATAATTTAGGTTTTCGGACTCAATCCATTTTTGTTTTGTTTCTGTGGTGTATTGTGGCACTTCAACACGTGCGAATTCAGGAGACACCCATGTCTTTCTCAGAAATACATTTTTGACTGAAAATGTATTTTTTAGGAATTACAAAGGACCCCTCACTTTCAGAAGTGGGCCTACAGAAGACTTTTGTCAGTTCTTTAGAATCATTTCGCTGAGCGTAATAAGGTTGATCAATGAGTTTTTCATATCTGATTTCATTCCTGGCCATCGAAAGTTTGTAAAAAAAATATTTGCAGGGAATCGCCTCGTTTGCGATTCAAGATAGCCGAGTAATGATGAATCAGGTGAAGTTACTGAATTTATAGCAGGGACTGTTTGCGGAATTCAATCGCCTTTGACTTGTGAGTTGAGACAATAATATCGTGTCCAAGTCACCGACTCCGATATCAACCAAGGCTATCGGTGGTGAGAATGCACGTACATATAATTTCGAGTTTTTGTTTCGGAGAAGAGAAAAAGGGACTTTCCATATTAAAAGTATAAGTCGGTTGTTTTCAAGCAAGACATGTTCCGGAATGGCATGGTGAGGGAAACTGACGCTGACGAGATGTGATGGATATGCGAAAAAACTAATAGACGTGGGGCGAAAGGTGGGCACGAAACCCTGACAGAAATTATAGTTGTCGTCGAAAAGATGGCGTTTTGCATCATTATCCTCATAGGGGCGCTCTACGTTTCTGTGGCGGTTTTTTTTTTTTTGGCGTTTTCCCTTGATACGGTCAAGTTAAGCTGATGGGAATGGCAAATGAGAATGTTGAGAAGTATGGGAGGAATTTAACCCTCGGAGGAAATGGAAAGAAGAGCGGTTTCACATCTAAGAATGTGGCCAGGTAGAATTTTGAGGGCTTCGAAAGTGCAGCTGTTGTATTGTTTTTCGGACAGAAACGAAATCATTGATGCATCTGGTTAACACTTGATCGAGGAGGTTTAAGTATGGGGACACGACGTGATCGAGTGTCACTTTGAGTACAAAGATCAAAACCTTCACCGTGTTGACTTCACTTGCCCAACAGCCTTATTGATTTTGCCACTTTAGCATGATATTTGCAAACAAGCCAAAGTCGAGAAGTGTCTTGTTTGTCTTGATAAAGTTCTTATGTTCCAACTGTCTTGTGTGTCTTTCTGTACCGTATAGCAATGGTGGATCAAGGATGGCCACGCCCCCCAGGAGCCAAATTTTGTTCCGTAAAATAATGAAAGAAAGGCACATTTTGGTCAATTTAGTTCCCTGCCTTCAGGAGCTTGTACAAAGCCCCCTAAATGTAGCCTCACCTATCAGAAAGGCCACGCAAATAGTTACAATGAAGTCTAATACATGGTCTGGCTAGCACCAAGAACATTATGGTTTGACCCAAAAAAAATATAGCAGATACACAAACAATCACTGGTTGAAAGTCACTTTACAGGTCGACTGAAGAGAAAGAATGAAGTTCCTTTGATTATAAGCGCCTGAGACTATTCAGGTAATGAAACCTTTCATATGATCTATTTAACTTCCTGCAAAATGCACAGATTCTTGCGAAATATTTCAGTACAGCCTTTGGTTTCATTGTAAACATTTCCTTCGTTGGTTTGTAGCGCAGAAGTTGGGAAAAGTTTTGCAAGTTAACTGAAAGTGCATTGTGTCATACTTTTTTCTGATTCTATTCCGGGTACGACTTTGCCTCTCTCACCTGTCAAAATTCCCAGCCTCTCTCAACAGCACACGTGTGATGGTACCCGTGACTTTAAAATGAATGTCTTGATGTGATGAAAGTCAGCCGTGACTTGAATTCTTAACCATGCGACACGGGCTACCTGTCAGGGGAGAGGTTAACTTAATTTTTCAGGTCGCTACGCTCGAATTGAGGATGGCGGTCTGCAACATTTCCCCGGAGATGTGCGCGAAGACGATTTCAGATGACGCGGAAAGCGAGCCGCTCTATCCAAGTGCAAACCTTTATGCAAGATTCGGTTAGCATCGTTCGCCCAGGTTTACACTGGCGTAAAAGATCTGTTTACGATCGTATCGAGTCCGCCTTAATGCACAGACTAACCTAGTGTTTGCAAGCCCGTCGGATATACACACCGGGTATGTACAAGTAGAGCACATACAATGTAGTCGTTATGCGGTGAAGTAAACTGTAGCGAACGAGACGTGGGTGGTCGGCAGATATAAGCTTCCGCAGCTCAGTCTTTCCGGCTGTGCCATGTAAATTCTGGGACTCATTCGAGCATTAGGGTTGGCCCCCACCCCTTTTTGAACATGGTCGTTTTAACTTCATGGCAAAACTCGTATTTACTTTGCACGTGGCAATTTCAGCGTGCCTTTTACTAGATATTGCATGCTAACTGACAGGCGATTTTGGCTTCCTTCGCGGGTACAGAATTCAAGTTGAGTACATCTCTTCTCTCGAGGTGCGTGTTCGAAACTGTGATACTACTTGCCCCGCCCGCCGTCAACACTTTCACTCTGATACAGAGGAAAAACGCCTGGTTTGCTGACAACAGTCCCCCGTCAGTGTATCATCTATTAATCGTTCTGTTCACACCTTTCCAACGTTCACGCTTACCCTACGAGCTCCGAGCTGGACCAAGAGAGAGCGCAACTTTCCTAGCAACGGAGGCTCGTTTGGTCGGAACTGCACTTCGTTGTTTCACAAACAACTATGAAATGCACGCGTTACGGTCACGTCACCATCAGAAAAACGAACACTCCTGACCAACACAGGGCTCTTTTTAATTAGAGGGCATGACACAGTTTTGTTTGAGACTGGAAGCGAATTCACCTGCTTGCAGTAAGTACAAGAGAAATGGTTCGGTCACAATTAACTTAATTACCTAAACGCACACACTTGAAGGGAATTTTAAATTTCGAGGTTCCTGTCAGAATACATCCATTTCTAACATTTGACCCTCTTGATCGGCTTGTGTTCGATAAGTCTGTACTTCACGTCAACATCATGTTTAGGGGGCTTGGTCAGAGAGAATTTAACTGTTTCCGAGTTTGCCTTTTGGTTGAATTTCGCCTTTTCAAGAGAATGCCCGACAGGGCACAGCCTTAGTTGTCGCATTTCATGTATCTTGGAGGGTTCCACCATCTCAACTGTGGTGTTGTTTGCGTCGCTGTAGAATCGGATGAATTTGTGTCTGGTATAATACCGGTGACTCACTATAGTGTGCCTCCGAGAGTTTAAAATGCGTTGACCAATCACAGTGCGCGAAATCCAAACGCGCATTATGGTCGACAGATTTCGCGCACTGTGACTGGTCAACGCGTTGTAAACTCTTAGAGGCGCACTTTTGTCAAACGCCCATGCTGTTTTATTGAGAGGTTGGTGTCTGACAGGGGTAACCCACCATTTTCACTTATCAGGCATCGTGTTGGGTACTAGGCACGTAACAAGCGTTCTCTTTCAAACAATTCAGGGTCTTTTAGGAACAAAGCGCGTGCGTGAGTCAGCGTATGGCTGCGCTGATAGGACAGACTGTCGCGAGCGCGCGTAACTAGACTGTTTTCGAATACCGAACTGGCTCATTAGGAAAGTAATGGGGGAAAGCGCTTGGACTGCCTCGCTGATCACTCGTGTTGCTGTGACGCTTCCAGCCAGCTGGTCCACGGCTACAATTTGTCGCAACGGCACGGCGCCACTAACCTTCAGGGCAGGTCCTCGACCGTCGATGAGTTAATCATCGCTGCTGTCAGAGGGATCGTATTTATCATCTTTTTCGCTGCAAGAACGTGACATATTTCTCACTAATTCGGCGACGAAATATGAATTTTACTCGAGGAAGACAGGAAAGCGCGATCCCATGCAAAACAGAGGTCTAGATACCGTTACACTGACCACTTAATTCCTTTGCATCGTAGTGTAGTCTGTTCCCTCATGATTACATACACGCACATTTGTACCATCGCATCGACTCATGCAAAGCCCTTGGCGCCCACGTAATTTTCTCAACCAACTTTAGGTACCACTCCACTTCTAGAAACTTGTCTTCTGTTTTTGAAACAAGTGTGTACTCAAAAATATTCTGATAAAATATTAAGGAAATTTCAGACACCGACCAGTTTAGTTTTCAAGAATATTAATTCGAATAAGCTCATCAAAGCACCTTTGTCATAAGTCACTACAGGAATAGGCAAACCTGCATTCAAATCTGCTTTGAACATATGAACGGTGACGTCCAACATGAACACGAGATTGACCTCGCTCGTTCAGATTTCGGCCACATTCGCTCTGGACAGAAAGTGCCTCTTGTTTCTAAAGTCCTCGTTTTAGTCAATAAATCCACTGTATGTTGGTTTTGGATGGCCACTCTATCTAAAAAAAACCCTGAGTGTTAAAATATGTTAAACCGTTTCAATACATGTAGGCCTACCTCGCTTAATTTCACATTTTGCTCTGACACCCGTGAGAGAATTATGCAGCGGCTCGCCTGCTGGCCTGTGCCTCCCCGCACGAATCTCCATGTAGTTGTGGCAGGCAGATTGAAAGCTTCGAGGGGGGGGGCATTTATGGAGACGTCAAGGGGGAAGATTATTCCATTATCTCCAAGAGCTGACACTGGACAGGTACCTCGTCCGCTCTGCCATCAACCACTTCGAAATATTGGAGATGACACTCCGCGCGTCGTAGGGCCGTTGATGTAGGCTCAGGGGGCTTTTATTTAATCGTACGGCTAAATCAACACCTGCAACTCGATGTAGACAATCGTTGTCAATTAGTCTCGATCGATACATATTTGGTAAAGTTGAGACTGGGGTGAAAAGCAAACACGAGAAGCGTCGCAATGAAGTAGGATCTAATGTGGAATAGTGGCGGGATTGGACTATCAACGGAACGGGAGTTACCAGCAGCGTGCGCATGCCGAAGTGTTTGTACACAAATGGGGAAAAAAGAAGCTTGATAATGACTTCTAACTTGTGCCGGCTACAGGCACACTAGCCCTGAATGTTAGATTTTGCTTGTCCTAATCCTGTCCTTCGCAGCGCAAACCGAATTAAAGCTTCCTGTGTTGGACAGGAGGCTCACATTGACTCACATGCGTGAGTTCTAAATATTCCAGAAATTCTATATAGTAATGTAACATTACTTCAAAGGTTTTCTTTCACAGATTGAGAACGGTCTTTACATTACTTGACAAGTCCATCGTAAACACGTGGTTTTTAGACACATTCGGTACAATCTTTTAACTTTTATGTTTTTCTTTTTATTTTTTTTATTTTTTTTTTTTACAATCACAAACTAGGCACTGCAGCAGAACCTTTTTCTGATCAACTTCAGAACCTTAAACTTTAGAGATCACGCTATATCCCTTTATGTCGCCGTTCCCCGATGACAAACCCTTTGTTTATCGTTTCGTTCTTTTCAATGCAGACAATGCACCGATTCATCGCGCTATGCCTCGCCCTGCTGGTTCTTGCCGCGACATCTCTCGCCTTTCCCGCTCAGCTAGAGTACCTCCTGGACGAAGACCCTGATGAGCAAGTGGCCAAGCGGGACACGGACGAAGACGCCATGTACCGGGTCCAAAGGTCGCGGGACAGCTGTTCCATTAACTGCATCGCTTGCGGGAGCACGTGGTCCACCAAGTTCAACACCCACCAATGCATGAAGCACTGCCAGACCATCACCTCGCCCGACAGCCCCAAGAAGTACTCGTCCTGCCGTCGCTTTTACATCAACTGATGAGTCACCCAGGATTCTCCGCATCCACAAGAATTCTTCAAGAAATATCTGATGCTCGATTGTCCTCCTATTGAAATTAAACCTTGACTGCGCCAGCATCTGTGATTCCAAAGTTGTAGGTCATGGGGCTCGGTGGGAGACGGGCGCGAGACCACTTTATTCATGTAAATTAAGTATCATTTAATTGGCTTTAGTAAGTGACGAAAGTTCACCGATATAATAGGAGTTAAACAGATACAATGACCTAAGCAAGTAGCCCTGATTTGAGACTCCTCATGATCCTCAATCCAGTAGACGGAGACTGGTAAAGCTCACAGCCTGTAGCCTCTCACCGATCCCTTCAAATGATCGTTCGACCATGACTGAAACGAAGGTAGATGGCGCGATTGGACTCATTCTCGTTTGACCCGGAAAGAGAGATCTGAGTTTGAACAGCCATGCTACTTTTTCTGAAAGAAAGGAAGAGGAGGAAAAACACCTATTTTGATTTTCGTGCATGCATGCAGGCGTTTGTTGTTGACAACATGATATGTACCCTAACAGTTTATTCATATATGGCCCTATCAGCTTTTTAAGTCTACATAGAGTTACCTTGACGCACAGCCAGTGCGCCGAATTTGTTGAGATTGTGTCGGAGCCAGTGGTTGATGCGAGCACGATCATTATCTAACCGTTGAGCAGACCACGAGTTAGCAAACTGTGAAAATGGTAAACAGGGAAAGCCTACATTCAGGTTTTTGTTCACGTTTGAAGTTTCGGTTTGACAACTATAACCAGAATTCATTGTCTGTGGCATTAGTATTCAGATGTAAATACAAAAAGGTGTGATAGTATTGAAAACGTACCTCTGCCTGAGTGACCCATTCATTGAACTGATTTCAAGATCATGCATGCTTCTCTCTCGTAAAGGATCTTAAGGTTTTGAAAAAGCCCAACTGATCCTGTCAATAATTTTCGCGTATATTTAAGACTTTAAATGCTGCATTTGTCGAGTCATAAAAGAGATGACTTGTTCAACTGAAGTTTTCCCCCACACAACTTAGTGAGCACGTTCCTCGCAATTAAGTGGCAAGACAAATTGAACCTGCTGATATTGTCATTTACACAGTAACTTGCACCGGGTATATTTATAAAACCCTGTGCCCACTGTTTGTCCGAAATCTTGTGTACTTAGAAAAAAAATAAAATAAAAAAATTTTCTTGCTCAACATAAACCTCAAAATTTTGTTCGGGTAAAACAAGATTCGAAAAATAGCGCTCATGGGTGATCAAAGGTTGTTACTCTACTCCCATGAAACCGGATCATCTGCACGTTCTTATCCATCTTGCCAAATGGATTCTCCTGTTGGATGGATTTTAATGGCCGCCCAAAGCAAATCTGGAATTGATTCCATTACTTGTGTGGTCTTTATACTCCAAGAATAGTTCACACTATCATTTCATAATGCCAGGAATCAGCGATCCATTGCACTTCGTAGTTTTTTACATTAAGATGATGCACAAGTCTGATTCAAAGTGATAAGTACCAACAAACATCGTTTCCTGTTTTAAAAACAGAAGTATAACAACCATTATTCAATACTAGCTCTCAGCAGCTGCAGGCAGAGATTCACGAACACAAACCAGACTAAATAATAGCAACTGTCACTTCTTTTCTTTGCACGGATCTCATTAATTTAGCATTCCCTTCTGGTCGTTTCTCCTCATCCAATCATTTATTATGGCAATACGGATATTGGAAATTGTTGACTGATAATGCAAGGCTCGGATCAAATTCTCAGAGTGAAAACAGCATACATTACCCCACGCTGTACTACATAAAATTCGAGGGGATATAGATTTTGCACTTCAGGGTTTGGAATCACCCAGGCACCTGCACATTTCTGTATTTTCAAAGGAGTACAATTTCTAAATTCTTTCTCGAACCAGAGTCTCCAATTATAACTACGTACGGCTTTCAAATTGTCTTATACTCTTTTCAAATTAGGATGGTTAACAGCAAGAGACTACATTTCAGTCTGAGAATACAGCTTATTCACGACAAGGAAATCTTCTGAATTTTGAAAATTGATGAATTTTATTTTAATTGTTAATGGTTTGTTCATGATAATGCTTTGTCGCAGCCAGTGTCATGACGATGCATCCTTCATTGAAAGTGAAGTTGAAAATATTTGAAATCTCCTTATATTGGCTAAAGTCTTTCCCTAACTCTATTTAAAAATTTGATATCCAATTAAAGCTCTATGATAGTTATCGCTGAATAGTGCAAGGCGCAGAAGAGTGTGCGAGAAGTTCTATATTAGGTGGGTTTTGTAGCGATTCAAAAAGAACTCCTCCTTTCAATTCTCACAGCTAGGATTGAATACGGCTACCACTGTCGAGTTTTTGGCTATTCAACGACACCCATACTTCTCACACATCATCTTAGCTGCCACTGGTAAAAAATATTTCTCTTTTGGACGAACGCGGAAACAAATCCGCAGTCGGGAACGCCTATGGAGAAGCAACTGGATAGGGTAAACATGCTGACGAAAATTTTCACCTCCAAAACTACGAAAACTGAAATTAACAAGTATGCAGCATTATGTAACGTGTTCCAACAGCTAAATGCTCTCTGGGCGTTGTTGACGAGTCCGAACCTTCACGTGTTTTGACGGCTTGACGTACATCTACATCGTTTACAAAATGCGCGGGCGAATATCGTCCCTTCGGGTTGGATATGACAGTTTTACGTGAAGGGGCTTGTCGGTAACTTTGACATGGGTTTAAGGCGCTACTTCTTGCAATTAAGGAGGCGGTTTGCAAAGATTGTTGGCGAAGGAATGTGAAAAGTAAACAATAAATTCCTCTTCAGTAAATTGAAGATGGAAATCGGCATGCATGCCTGCCGCAGAGCTTGGAGAAAGTTGCAGTATATATGAATCGTAAAACACTGGAATTACCTCAGAGCAATGCTTGAGCTTCATCAACGCCTTCTTGGATACATCACAATCAAATTTATAAATACAAATAATACACGAACAACCAAAAGGTGTGTCTAATGCGGTGTACAGGCCTACAGACACGCAAGAAAAGCCCTGACCATGCATCAACACGACATGGTACATCCGTGCCTACAAGGTTAGGAATCTACAGCGTAAAACATTTGAATGACACTTTCCTTCTTTTAGTCCGCTGCGCGGCGAGGCTTGTATATTTCGATTAAATTCTCAGCTTTTAAGATGTCAGGAACAGCTCCACTTGAGACATCAGTGCTGAGCATATTTTCTGAGTGCAGCAAAACCATAACCTCAACAATGAATCTGTAACGCAGCTCAGTTCCTCACGTCATATTGGGAAGGGCGTTACGAGTCTCAAGCTCGACTAAGAGTGGGCGCAATCTTCTTAGCGACGGAGGTTCCTTTGGTCAGAACTGCACTTTGTTGGTTTCACAAACGACTGGGAAATTCACGTGGTACGGTAGCATTGCTACCAACAAAATGGATGAACTCCCGACCAACATGGCTCTTTTCCACCGACGAGGGATAGCTTAGATAGAGGAAGTCGCCAATCTTGCATTATCATCCTTTAATGGCAAGTTCACCACAACCTCGGTCCATTCCGCAGCTTTTAGTCTATGCTGGTGTCCTTGGTTGTCAACCGTAGCGATTAGCAACCAGTCAGAAAACTGCTCAACCTTCACCGCTCAGTACTCGGATCTGCTGGGGTTTTTCTTATTCACTGTCGGAATCTGTAGGCGCTTGCTCAAGGCACACCTTATGCCAAGCATGCGGTACTTGACTTTGGTTTGAACTATGCTGTGATGTTCTCGTCAGGATAATGCCGACTCCGCGTGTAACGAGAATGGCAATTTATACCTGTCAGGTCACAAAGCCTCCAAGAATTGAGGCCCTGCATGTAGCTAAGGGAACTAATATTCTATTATTCATATGTTTAAATTTCAAACTGTGCTCCATACAGTTTTTGTTTCGAGTATTATTTCCACATTTTCCCTCAAAGTGTCTTTGGAAAATATTTAGTGTATCTAATTCGGGCAAATGATTGTATCGATGACACCACTGTTTCTAACAAATGAAAAGATACATCAAAGCGCAAGAATTACTTACCTCTAGCGCTTTTGATGTGAGAAACTCACGACTGGAAATTAGTCACCTCAACATTTTCACACACCGACTACAGGACATTCGACTCAGCGTTGACACTATTTTATTTACTCATAATGAAAATAGGGGCGGTGATATTTCAGGTATCGCTCACCAAAGTTCATCAGCCTTGTCCGGAGGACAGAACAAAGCGTGTAATTCCACACTGTTCTGTGATGATTGCCACGGCACCTGTGGTGAATTGAGAGATGGAGTAGAAGGCGTTTGTCGGCGCTACGGGAGAAAGCGAAGCTGTCGGCTCTCGGTTACTTTATTTGCACAAGGTTAGTTCCCAACCCGCAGCTATCTTCAACTGACGTTTTGGTTGGTTACCAGAGGTCACCCGAGTTCGATCATATCCTGGCTGAATTCTAAACAGAGTGTCACAGGGTTAAAAATGTGTAAGCCGTTTGCGTTGCTTTGTTGGTGTTTCTTGGACTTGAGAATGGATGGAAAACCTACATAGCTGTTAAATGCTTTTATTTAACAGTAAAATGCTGATAAAAGTATTTTTAAAGTAATTTAAGGGCTTTCTTTCGTGGGCTTAGATTAAGCGTAACTAGGGGTATCACTTTGCAATTTTCATATAAAAATTTCATGTCAATTATGAGTACTCTGCGTTACCTTTTGGGGGTTTTTATGGGCTGAACTTTAAATGAATATGACATCAGATATTTTTTTTTAAGATAGGGTTTATCAATCATTTGTCTCTTGATTTTGCGGATTTGAGTTGTGATTCTATTCTGTTTAAGTCGGGGCGATCCCTTTCACTCCTTAATACCCATCTGAAAAGAGAAAAACGAGAACAAATGTGTCGCCGATCCCGAGATGGTGGGAGTCATTTTGAAATAAATTCCCCGGGTAGTAACCAGCCCAAGCCCTGCGTTTGCAAGTCACTTACTGTTGATTAAATTTTCCTCTGTGTTGTGCCGTTGTACCCTGGCGGGCGAGAGGGGAATACTGGAGTGGATGGGATCTCTCAGCTAGGGCACCTGCATAACTCCAGTATAAAGCTTCCCTCGGAAGCAAGGACAAAGGGGGCTCCGTCCAACGATACCCGAGTCCCAGGATTAATACCGTCTGCATTACGCCGCAGTCGGAGTCAGCGGATTGGGAGTATAGTGCCGGGAGTAGCAATGAGGGTATATGCACTGAAGGTTTTCATCCGGCGTCCGACTGGTCATCGAACCAAAGGATCCGGATTGCCGGGAATTCTTGGCTCTCTATACTGGATTTACACTCAGCAAGAGACGAGTATCTGCAGGCACCTCCACAATAATGGGCTGAAGCACCGTTGTTGAAAGTATACGGGCTTAACGTCTGGAAATGACAAAAAAAAAAGTTCGGAAGAAAAAGACACCCCATCTAATATTTATCCCTTCTGCATACTCCAATGGTTTCTGTGCAGTGACCTAACAACGAATGGATCATTCCAAATTGGCGGAGAATGGTGTCACCTAGTCTATATGCTATTATAAATTATACGAGCAATTTATGGCGCAGCCATAAGCACCTTGTGACACTCCAGTGTGAGAAGGGGGATTTGAAAAATCATAGTCATCGTTTCTGCATCCTAAGGTGGCGCCAAAGACGTTGCATAATTGAACACAATCCCCCGGGCAAGAAGTTGGTCATCAATATTAAATAAAAACAGATTGTACCGCATGAGTTTATCTTCAACAAAATCGAAGAAACTTCGCCAAAAGACAGTATAAGTCCGAAACCACTGTATTCAAGAAATAGAGTTTGAGTGTTTTTTTAATTTTAAACATTTTTATCTGAACACATTTGACTGCAGTGATGAAAGCAGTCCGTAAATGAACATGGAAGAGAAACTAGAGGAACATCACTCGTGAGTTTGAATAACTCATATTTTTCATATGTCCTCATATAGTTCTGTTCCGACGTTCGCTGCACGTATCCACCCAAAAATACTGGCTTTGCTAGAAGTGTTCTTAAAATAATTCGTCATCCACTGATCCTTGTTTGACAGAATGATGTAATGTACGGTAATATGAGCAGGCTCATTCTCCAGAAAATGTCGCTTCTTTGGTCAAAAACAATCAAGCATTTATATCATACTCCCATGGAAAAGTTGAAAATGCTGGGACGGTATCAAGGCCTGTATTATTTACACGGAAGAGTGTATGGAATTTCTTCGACTACAGTTAGGGCGCAATTTGACTACCTTTAAGGGAAATTTTGGCCGAGAGTGTATGTAGTTAATATCAAGTGCGTGGGCATCAACTGCTAACTGCATTTTTTTAGTTTAGCTGGAATTCCTGGGAGTATAGCATTACCTTATTCTCAAAATCTTTAATTCACCTTAAATGCGTCACAAAACAAGTGTACATTTTCAAACCCCCAAGACTAGCTTCATCTTGAAAAGATAAAAATTAATAACAACATAAGATGAGGTTGGCATGCATGAATGGTCAAGGGAGATACATGTAAGAGTACCTTATGTTTACAGCATCTCAGTTGCCTTTTATCTTGGGCCTTCAAACAAACATATCCCGAAGCCAGTCTGGAGAAACTGTAAAGAGCGATCGTGCAGTTGTCACAAAGATCATCGATGACTTTTTGCCCTTGGCAAAGAACAAGTCCACAAAACACACATTGAGATTCTGCTTGACAGTGAAGCACAGGGTTATTTGTCATTCAGAGAAAGAGGTTCCCTCTACGTTAGTTTGTTATTTTTCAACTGGAGGCAAAATTGTTTCCTTTAATTACCGTCTTGGAAGTTTCGAACAAAAATATATGTGACTGTCGACACGAAGTGACTGTCCAGCATATATAAGTCTGGTTTCCAGACCTGATGTATCTCACTTTCTATTCAAAATTCTGGTATGCAAAAGAGTCAGGGGGATCCGACTTGAATAAAGGATATAATTTTGCTCGTGTAATTGTGACTCTAGAGGATATTTTTCAAAGCGTATTGAAAGTCCAACATTTAAACAGGGAAAGCTTCTACGAGACGTGAAGACTATAGTGCCCTCTCATGACAGGCAATTAAACCATTTTCCTGTGGGAAAGTACATGGTGTATCCTCTGACAGTAATTTAATAAAAGCACGCGTCTGGTATCACCCAGTGTCACCTGACAAAAACCTGAAGAATTCCTTTCGAAAGTATCCGAAATTTACTGAACTCGTTGTTGTCAACATTCGGATAGTATCGTCGACGGTCCAGCACTTCCGGCCGTGTATCTGCACTGATCAGCTAATGTGTATTACGTAAGAAATTTAATAGGCCTACCACTTTTAGTCATCATAGATGCATTAATGGCAGTGGGTCCTGGAATTCTTTAGTTTACGCTTAACTTGAATTGAAGCTCTCCTTAGCTCGTTTTGAAAACATCGCCCCAAAACTTCCTCAATATGTTTGGAAACAGATGATCGCATGACAGTACATTGGATCGTACTGTTCACCTGAGGCTAAATTTCCGATGATGTCTAGGCTGAAATGCGTACGAGTTCATGATTATGTCCTATTTTCCGCCTTGAGCAGAAGCAGCAACCCCCCCCCCCCGGTTGAAAAGGGCAATGTTGGTGGGAGTATTCCTTTGTATTGGTAACCGTGCGACCACGACGCGACCGCAACCTGTAAAATTCATGATCGTTTGTGAACCAGCAAAGTGTAGTTCCTACCAAAGGGTGCACCCACGTATAGGCCTATAGGCCAGAAATATATCCGCCGAGCTCACTACTAAAAGTTATACCCTCAATGTATTCTATATTACAGGGTCCTGAGAGCCATGGAACTGGCGAATTGAAGTAATGTGACAATGAACCTCTGGGCCGGATGCAGGGCTTCCAATTCTGAATAATTTGGATGCAATCGGGTCCGAAAGTGGCACTATTTGAGCCATTTTGCAGAGGGATGCATTTTTAAAAATGACTACTTTCCCGGGCAGCGAAATTTCCTTCATTTTATGGATGGTCTTCTTTGGGCCGCGTGAGAATTTCTCAAATATTCATTGGTCAACCCACTAAAAATTGAAAGGAAAATGAAATAGGACATGTCGAACATCATGTGCAGCCTGAGCACCTGTGAGAGTTGTATTTTTTAAATATTTGAGAAGTATGGGGATTTATCACTTTTATTATTTATCACTATTAGGCCTATGAGGTGCACCCCAAAGAAGCCTCCACAACCAGGAAAATGGCGCCCTCTGTTGGTCTAGCTCAGGGGCTCATGGCACGCTTTTTGATAGTCCGAAACACCTTTTGTTGGGGCGTGCTTTGGCGACCCAAACCTTGACTTTGGTCATTGATTAAGCATTTTCGTGACTTGGTTATGCCTCTCTGACGTCATTGTTCTGACTGAACGAGGACCGAAGCTTGGAGTTGGTTCGGCGTCGGTTCAAAATGGCAAAAAATAAACAATTTTGTCGCCCCTCAGATGAGTGAATTATAAATTTCAAAATTTTCTGTTATACACAGTGAATCAAAGAGACACTTTCTTGTAGAACGTACATGAAAAGAGAGAGCAGCAATGATGAGAAATATGCCGAATATTGAGTGAAATGATGTTCATCCAGTGCCGTCTGCTTCCTTGCTTTGCGTCTGTTAGATAACGTAACTGTTCCTGCATGGTTCTTCGTTTTTATGGCGGGTAATTCCATAAATTAGGGGTCCATTTTTTATGTGCCTGTTACATCTGACATAATTTTGTAAATTAAGAACACATTTTTTATTTCCAAGAGTAATGAATTAACACAAATTACCAGCCAAACAAATAGTAATACATGTAATTTGAAATAAATTCTGGTGATATTTCCATGTCAAATAACAAAGGTCAGATGTAACATGGGACACGAAAAAGTCACACTTTTGGAACCTTAATTTCCGGCATTACCCGGAAGAATTGCGTGTTCCTTCACTGACACTTGTCTTAAAATTGGGCAAAGCATGGTGGGAACCAACACTGTGGCGAGGCAAGACCGTACCCATGGGAACGAGGTTGGATCATCATTAACAAGTTCCTGGTTATTGTTTTGACGTCACATTATGGTTCTGGTTCAGGGTCGTCAAAACACGCCCCTGTTATGGAAAGTCCCGGACTCATATTTTTCAAAGTGTGGCAATATAACAAACTGCATTACTGATAACAAGCAGGGAAATACTAGCATTTGGAACTCAAACACTCTCACTTGTACTTAGAAAAAAAGTCTGAGTTTCCGCCAAAAATGCCTCAAGTGCACAGTACAACACGACAAATTTTAAGCCTCAAGTTTTAACACCTAGGCCAACACAAATCGGTCCCGGGTAGGTCCAGACAGACCATCATTTGGTACTGTTTCTCGGCTTGCCGTTGGGAAACTACAAGAAACTACAAGCTGGTGACAATAATGACAACCCAGTGCAATGGATTAAGTGCAAATGTTGAACAAAAAGTAGCGCAAGGCATGTCGCCTTCACACCACCTGTACGCGCTGGTGCTCCCTAGGCATATTTGCTCGCTCTCCCACAGACGTGCAATCATTCTTATTGCCATGATCAAGGCAAGCGGAAAGTATGTGTTTAACGTGTTATCCCGCGCAACGGGAGGGTCAAACAGGCGAGGTATCAATAACTTTGGCGGGAAAAGTGCAGCTACTTTAACCATTTCTTTTCGATACGTATTTATGAGGCACAGAGGTGTGACGAATGAAGCACTTGCCAATGCACAAAGTTTGCTTTCGATGTGACATTTCTTGCTTGATGTTCTCGCTGTATCAGTTAGCCTCTACAGGTGAAGGGCGTCATGTGTGAGAAATCGGAAGCTGAAATGAATAAAGATTACATGCAAAAGTCTGAACTTGAAAGAAGTACATTAGCCTATAACAGGGATATTAAATTCGGACAATTCGCGTGAAATGGTTCTCAGTACACATCTTGATGCATACAACACAGAGTGATTCTAGAAATCATACAGATTGTGTTTGAATAAAATGACCTAAAATTAAAATTAAGAAATAAAACAAACTAAAACACATGTTTTACAGGACGGTTGTTTTTCTTTTACTGGACTTTGTTTCCTAGCATAACAGTAAACCTTCGCAGTCTTTAGCCTATATTTCTAAGCCGTTTTGATGCAAACCTTCAATCCCGCAAAAGATTACTGTGGAAGCACACTGAAGCCACAAAATACTGTTAACTTTGTACTATTCCAACAAATCTGTCCCCTGTTTAGAGTCTGAGTATTTTCACTCTGTACTTTGTAGCAGTTGAACAAATTAAAGTCCATCAGTTTGGAACTCTTGCACCCCCAATTTTCCGCTGGGTAACTACACATGGCAATCGATGCAACCATCCATGTCAGTCTTACTGACGACATCAATAAAGCGTGCTTCTGCCGATCTTGGTACGAGAGTAAACAAAAGCAACAACTGAATCCAGAGAGATGTTGGGGTCGATTTCTGCCACTTTTGGAAGGAGTGATCCATGTGATCGCTTATCGCACTATCCTAACACCTTCATCACTTACTGGGATAAAGCTGAGAAGACCTTTCTTCAGAATCCAACTAAGATCGTTGTTAACGCTATTTTATACAGTCACCATTACGGCTAGAAATATGAACAATTATACTTCAAGTATCTAACCCTATAATACGTAACTTATACACGGGTTCCTTTCAGTCCGTGTTGGTGCATAACTGTGTAAATTAACATTATTTTCCAAACGGTAACAACAAAGAGCTTGATACCAATTTTGATTAATTTGGTAATTTGTTTAGGGTAGAAAAATGCATTTGTGCACACAGTCAGGTATCGATGAAAAGTTGGGGAGTGAGACTGTCATACGCGAACGGAAATCCTGTTTACGTAATATAACTTTAGTACGGTGTATTCCGGTACCTCTGACGTATAACAACGATCCCCCACCCTGTACTCTTTACCGAAGGGACCCTATTATGTGTAACAATTCAAAGGATGCACGAGTATACCGTCATATCTTGTATGATATAAAACTACCCTTTATGCTCTAATTTTAAATTACGTTCACGTCATCTGCTAATAAAATCTGAAATCTCCATCACGGTTGAAGTACAACAGCGGCTATTTCGACAGGTGATGCCCGAAATTTTGCCCTAACCAGTCTGTGACGCATACAAGCACCCACTGACTGCCCAATTGCTTTCTAAATAGTGTTAGGTTCCTTCCTACATACCTGTCACAGACCAACTCTAACTTATTTTCTTTTATCCGTCAGAATTTGTTTACAAATATTATAGGCCTACTGTTGGAGAAGTTAATGTTTATGCGAACAGGTTTGATTCAAAATTCATTTGTTGTAGAGGGAGAAATGACACTGATATTCGTGCTCCATACGTCAACTGGGCGTGCAGTTCTTGTGACTTTGTGTTACTTTTGAAAGTGCGGAAATTGTCTCCGTTTACCAGAAGCTGGTTATAGTCCATAATCGTTGTGCTTCCAGCCTTAGTTCGATTTATCGATTAATTAATCTGAAGTCGGCAAACAGTACACCTTGTTTCAGTAATGGACCGTCCTGGGATATTTTACGCGTGCACGCAGCTGACAGACAAAGCGTGCGTAGAGGGTGTTACCAGAATATCCCGATGCACTGTGCACAATGTAATAATGGTCTAGGTACGAAAACTGTCTAACACTAACACATCTAGACAGTGGGTAGTTATCAACGATTAGTTGCTGCTCACGCCCTTCTAGCCGGCAGGTGGCGCAATTTTGATGCTTCGTAAAATCGTTATGCGATGGACTAACAAAATAATGTCGGGTCGGTGCGGCGTGAGTTCGCGC
Source organism: Acanthaster planci (assembly GCF_054643075.1). Classification (NCBI taxonomy): domain Eukaryota; kingdom Metazoa; phylum Echinodermata; class Asteroidea; order Valvatida; family Acanthasteridae; genus Acanthaster; species Acanthaster planci. The sequence continues at coordinate 31,998,434 of NC_141777.1, forward strand.
GGTACCAGAGCACATTGACGGTCCATCAACCGGTGCACTGTTGATATAGCTCTTGTCAAAAGATGGTCCCTTATGGCGTGCAAAATGCCTTAACCTGAAATAGAAAGATACCCGGTCAACAGATCTAAAGCGTGCTTATGAAGCACTTAAATGAAAGGACGCCAATTTGAAACCCAAAATACCATACAAACCATTGTGCTGGACAACCTCTGGCGCAGAGATTACAAACAAACAGGACCCATCTTTATCGCCTACTACAAATTAGAAATCTAAATTTCGGGATAAAAAGAAGGCCATAATATATCTCATTGTGCATGGCGCGCTTTTCACGTAGACATTGACGTGTTGCCCCTATTGAGTGGAGCAATGCCAAAACACAGAGCATGTTGCCAGAAATTTGTGTACCCGTTGCAAAGTAGAATTTTGGTCCCAGTTGGGCAAACTTACAAAATTGGGGTCTGAAAACACTAGTAAGATAACAGACAATTGTTACCGTCCTGGGTTTATGATCGATTTTCACCATCACAATGTTGAATTTGCAATCCACTGCCGTCCCGATTTCGCTCTAAATAATCTGAGCCCACTACAACGCGTCTTACCATTTTGCACCTTTCTGTAAACGCAAACAGCTGGCCCAATAATCTCTCCACCTTTCTTTTTCTTTACTTCGAATCAAGGTTTGAAGTGTGTGGAAACTGTTGTTGCCAAGTGCAACGATCAGTATTATGTCAAATTTCGTGCGTTCTGTTTTGCTCGCCGTATCTGTACTGTTAAGTACATGCACTGCAATTCAACATATACAACGTAGCAGATTAAGGGATAACCTATACGAACTTGACGTTGATTAGACTACACCACGTTTGACAGTTATCTTTTCGTTGACATCTTAGTTTGACCTGGTGAAAAGGAACTTATTTTCCAACGACGTCTGTGTAATTCAAGGTCAACGTGGGCAGGACTCTCTTCAGGGGAAAAATCAATCCATTCTCAGCTGTTAGGTTTCATTTTGTGTGAAAAAGTACGCAAGCGACTGCAGTACGAGATTTATGTTGTAGGTCACTGCCCTTGGATTCACAGACGCCCCTCCGTCGAAAGTATGTGCGTTTGATGGAAGTATAGTATTAAGGTCATGTGAACCCTCTCCAATAGCTGCCATACCGAGGGTGTTTGCCCACAGCTGTAGAGTCGACTAGAGTGTCGAAATGATTTCATGCGCAGAAAACTACTTAGTTACTGAATTATAGGGCCTATATATATATATTTTCAAATTATTGGTGTTTCTTTTCAATTTACTGCCCGTTTCCAGCAGCAAAATTGAAGATATATTTACAATTTCCGGGGAATAAAAAGCAAGTGAGTGGCTCGGGCAGCGCTTTTAACCCTGAGAAAGCCGGGGGCCGAACGCGTCCCCGACATTTTTTTCCCAATATTGTAGATGCCACAATGCATTCTAGCGCCGAACCTTCATGAGTTTTTTCCTTAATTCCTCAAAACCATTTTGACAGCAATCTCATGAAAATGCCATTTAGCGCGAAATGCCAACTTATATGCTCAATGTGGGCGGGCAAATATGCGTCAGAGCACCATTTATTTCTGACCGTAACAACAACTGAAACTGATGTACTTATAACGAACGTTCTTCCATGGAATCCAAGGTATGGAGTACCTCTAGCTACGACCTTGGGGTTGATTCTGCCCGCATCCCATATGTGAGGTGGTCGGGGAAAAAATCCAGATCCGATTGTTTTTGCTTGATGAGTATCGTCTTTATGGCCATAAGTGAATTCAAAGGAAGGGTACCACCTATATTTTTTTATTTACACCGTAGCCTAGGTTTTTTTCTGTGGTGGTGCCAATTCGCGCATGAAAAGAGACTAATGCTGAGTACGTACACACGAGCGCATGGGGTTTAACGTGGGGCGGAAACATGACATAATATTTAATCGTTAAAGACAGTCTAAAGGGTTTCAATGCATGTCACTAAAAACTTTATATAACGGAAAAGATACAAAAAATGAAATAAGAGAGACAAAAAGGGTGGAAATCTCAATCCGCTTCAAAACAACCCTCATTAGTGACCCACCTAAATTGTTCATAATGTTTGTCACATCGCATTTGTATTTTATCCCCCTCGCCCCGAAGAAATAGTAATGCTAAAAAACATTGCGTGAGCTTGGCTATCCTAGCTCATCAGGCCAGCGATCACGGTGGTGATTAAAATTCTACTTTTTTCACCAACACACACCAAAGAAATAACTTGGCCATCAGAGGAAGAGGAATCATCCCAATACTGTCACAATCCATCTGTCCATCACCTCTGAAGTGTCAACTTTCGGAACTAAATAAAAAAAAAATTATTTGTTGTAGTACAGGCACCATCGTTTCGTGTTTTCGCGTGCTCGCTTTGACTTGGTTCAGTCAGCATTAGTCTCTTTTCAAGCGCGAACTAGCACTACCAGAGCGAAAAACGCTAGGCTACGGTATAAATAGAAAATACGCCGGCCGGCGAGAGACAAGTGAATCAGTCGTAAGAGGGCGCCCTCAAGTACTAATGGCATCTTGAACCAAGGCTAGTGGCCCTGTAGCAACGATAGCAGCTTTCGAATGATGCAAAGTTGTGTACGTTAGTTACGGTCCGTCGCAACGTACAAAATAGAACTTTGCTTTAGCATTAATACAGGTTGAGTGGGGTAGTTAGGCCTACATCGTCATTTGTTCACGGAAGTAAAGATCACAGTCTCCAGTCTGCAAAAAACAGCTTAACACTGAGTTACCCGAAACCATCAGCATGACTCTTTATATGCCTCCTTTGGCAACCAAAAAGCGAGGAGGGATGCAGAAATCTTGGTAGGTGTATGGACTATGGGGAACGGTTGGTTTGCAGTGCTCGAGCCATTTAACTCTCCGTTCGTTGTGCCTCTCTTTAAAAGGGCCTGGAGATTTGTTAAAAACTTGGAAATATCAAAAAAAGTCGGGGCGGTGATTATAAACATGGAATTAATTTTAATTGGCCTTATGGCAGTGGTACATGTTATGATTTGTTCAAATCTTGATTAGGCCTAACACTTACATGATGTACATGTAGGCCTAACATAACAGGGAAAGAAGATTTAATTTTTTTTGTTGGGGGTGTACATTTTCAAGTTTAATTCAAATTAAATTCTATGTACGCCACATGTAATGTCAGTGAATGTGTAATGTTTAACACCCCCAAGGGTGTTTGTACTGGGCAGTATGATGCAGTGAGAATTTTACCTTTTATCAAGAAATTATTTCACGATTTAGGCTACTTTGAGAACTCTAAGTCACTACTCTGTTATACTCAACCATAACCGTCATACATGGAGTATGATGGAGTAGTGACTTAGAGTTCTTGAAGTACATTTAGGCCTAAGTCTAATGAACTTTAAGGACGTAAATCGTTAACTTGCATGTACATGTATGCACGATCAACGCTAGCAGAGAGTACCAGTCAACTGTTTTGGCTTAACTTCTGCATAGAATAGTTTTGCATATTTTCAGTTTATGGAAAGTCCCTTTTCTTTGTGATTGAAATATTCCACATGCGTAGGATATTAGCTGAAAAATAAATGAGCTTAAAAAATAAATGAGAATGTGTAATAATATAAATCCTTAGGCTGGTGATTGAAAAGTGTCATTTGTTAATTTTACAATCTTGCAAAAGTTTTGATTGAATGCATTCATACATTCAGAACATGTATTTCTTTAGTGCAAATGAACAGTCTCTCTTAATATGCTGTATTGTTTATTGCAGTCCAGACACAAAACGTGTTTTTGGCAACTACGAAGAAAATCTCCCATCCGCTCAAAGCCACTACAGCACAACCCACAGCAATGTCCCGGCTGGTGGCAAATTCAACCTGGCCGAGCCCCATCCCCGGTCCCCCACCCGTCAGCACAACCCTCACCCCTCCCAGGTGGGGTTCCTCTTGCAAGACTGTCGTCTGCTCCACGAGCCCATCTGTGACGTCAAGCCGCGACCCAAGGCAGCCAGCCCCGACACCGAGAGTAACATGTGGTGGAAGTGGCGGGCGGGCAGCGGGGAGGAGACTGCAGAGCGGTCAGTGCCCAAGTACAGCTACAACTCCACCAATCGGGATGAGCTCCGCAAACCGGAGAGGCCACAGCAGGGACAGACGAGGCATGGGAGTAACCCAGGCAGTCATGCCGCCAGAGGCATCGGTAAGTCCTGGAGGAATATGACAAGATATGTGTGCAGTCCATACCAGAAGAAAATGTGCATTTGTGTTCGGGGCCTTTGCCCCCAAGGTCACACTTGCAGTGGCATTTTTGGGTCTGGGGAAGGGGTAAATGTAAATTTTGTTCCAAAAATAACTGTCCAAAGTTTTTAAACGTATGTGAATCCTCACTTTGTCCAAAGAAAAATGGCAGTGCCATATATAGAAGGCTGGTACTTTCATTTAAAGAAAATTCTTAATGGCAACATTTTTTTTGGGGGGGGGACAACTTATTTTGCTTGTGGGTAACTCTAAAGTTCACATTTTTGCAAAAAAATTTACTTCTAATGTCATCTTGTCCACTGTCCAATCACAGTAACTTTGCCAAGGGCTAACTAAGAAGAGAGCTCTGGCCGTGGTCCTAAAATGAAACTCCAGAACCTGGATACATGTATGAAAAAAAATCAGTGGCATATCCAGTGGGGGGGTGTGGGAAAGGGGAAGTTTCCCCATGGAGACATGTTGCCTTTTTTTCTTGGGAACTGGAAGCACCAGCATATAAAAACAGCACTACCATTGGGGAAGAGGGGTGAGGAAACGGCCTCATTTAAAAAAAAATCAAGACCAACCCAAGACCTAGATGTGCTACTTTTTGCCTATAGCTCTAGACTGATTGCAATAGAAACTTTGTGATATGTCTGAAGGTTTGTTTCTAAATCCTTTTCCTTTTGGCTTAAATTACGCAAAACATCTTCAAAAGTTAAAGTACACTACCTTATGAAACTTTTGTTTTCCTTGCAGTCCCAGTAACAAGCCTGCAATCGCAGAGAGGTCCTCGCTTATTGGTCGAACACATCTCTTATGACCACCAGTATAACAGCAGGACAAACCCTAGCCATCCAATCAGAGGAAAGGTAAGGTTCCCCCTCGGGTATCCCTATGATGACAGCAACATCAAAGTCTTACACAAAGAGTGACATCAATATCATATACAACACTGTCAAAAGTATGAGAAACAGTTGAGTAGAAAACAGTCGTTCCTACATGAAAATAGCAATTACAACTGTCCTTACAACTTTCTAATCAAGTTGACTTCCATACCGAAACCACTGACGAAGCCTCAAATTTTATGTGCCTTTTTACTGTACTAAGCCTGTATTGCTCCCCACAAGGGCTTGTACCTTACAAGCTAAATGAGCCATAGGAATTGTTTCTGATAAATGAATTGGAATGACTTAACCATATCCTGCCGGGGAGACCAGTTTCAGGTACCTTGGGTTCGTATGCATAGCTGGGTGCCCGAAATCGGACAAAAGAGCTGTGGGCTTTGTAACAAAAGACCATACTTGGAATAAAAGACAGAGCTGCTGGGAATTGCCAACATTTTTTCAGTTTTCAATAGCGAAGGATATCCGTCAATGTTTTGGAAGATTATATCACTGTTTGTGGCATTCAGCATGAGCGGATTACCACTGGGGACAAAAGCGCTCCATGCTAATCTGGCCCCTATTGAAAAGACACCAGTAGCCACTGTGCCACGTTCGTGAACAAAAGAAACTAATGTAACAGCACACAATCTGGTCTCTTTTTACAAGGCACAGGCCTGGCTGAAATACTCTGGCATCAATAGATGTCTGTCAGATTAGAGTAACCACCATACAGTCACTCTATGAGGTTTAGGCGTTCAGGAAAAAAAATAAGAATTTTTGAAAGTTTTGCCCCACAATTTTTAAAAGCACCCAGCAAGAAATGGTTAACGCATTCAGGATTCACTTTCCAAAACAATGTTTGAATTACATGTATTGAGCATTAAGGTGTCCAGAGCAATCTGTTAAAATGCCGTTTTCCTTCTCATCTGATAACAGAGACATGGGACCTTTGTGTGGGACTGTCTCCATCCAACATCACCTCCCAAGCTGACGACCGTGACCCACAAGACAAAGGTCCTGGCTGCACCCTGGGCATCCAACACTCAGGAAGATGTAATTGGGAACTCTGGAAAGCCCCTCTCCTCCCCATTGTCTTCCCAGACTGGCAGCATCATATGTCAAGAAACTGTGGGGTTGGGCACCCTTGCATCCACGGTGCCCCAGCTTACGGAGCTGCCTCCCGTTGCATCTTGAGGGATTGTGGTGAGGCAATGCCCAATAAAGAGAGTTTTTGCAGTCGGACAGTACATAAAGACTGTCCTTGGAGCGGCCAGCAACTCCATCCACATACATTTCCTCTTGTCCAGTGGCAGGACAGTTTGTGAAAGCTTGACAGCAATCTTTGTTATCTGTCATGACAAAATCAGGGCTCCATTTCATGGTGCTGCTAAGCACATCATTTTACGCCGTTAAACACTTTTAAACAGAGGCTCCGCAGATTTCATGGAGACCATAAGCAGTAAGCACAGCAAAGGGTGTGCTTACTTAGAGAGGAAAAATTTGCAAATCTCCATAGGCACGTAACCGCTAGCACAACCACACCATGAAATAGTGCTTAAGGTTGCAAAATTTTCTGCTATATAGTAAACACAACTTTTCTGCTAACTGTTTACATGTAGCTGTGCCAAGAAAGTACGCCCTAATCTGCCCTGCTGGGCCTCAGCACCCAACTTAATAGCAGGAAATCCTACTTAGCAAAATTGTGTCCTAAGTAAACATTTGAAGAGCATCAGTCACAAGCAATAAACATACATGTACCATGGCATTTTTGGCCGGCAACCTGACTTTGCTTGACAAATGTTCCTTTGCTCAGTGAATTTCTGCAGTTAGCAGTTCTCTGAAATTAGCCTTATTCAAAGGTTGGCTATATTAATTTGAAAGTCTGGTAAACTTTATGTTGGGAACTTGAGCATGAACATAAAAATAAAAACCAATAAAGTAACAGTTTATTTCACATATCATTTATGCTGATAAATAATTTGAAATTTGTGATTATTTATATATCTAGATGTTTCAAGCCTCATTTTAAGAAATGAACGGAACATAGTCTGGCACCATCCCTGTAACACATAGCATTGAATAACATAGGTTCAGGGAACATGATAAAAATTAACTTTCCTGTGAGTTCCCCCCCCACCACCACCACCTGAGTCCTACTACACAAGGAAAAGGGACAGACTACAGTATTGAACTTTGATTCACCTGTGAAATGAGTTTGTTCATTTTGTTTATTTGCAACTTTGAAGTAATGTTGTCTGAGAATCTCAATTGCACCTGGTAATAAAGTGCTCTTGACAAGGTGCCATTTATTTCATTCTTGCCAAAGACAATAATGAAATAGCCTTTTTATGTTTTGAATCACAGCATTTGAAATGTTTATTTTTATTTCTAAATTCTCATGAAAAGAAGTGACCTTTATGTGACCGTTTTATATAATTGTATGATATGTTTCCGCATGAAAACAGTTATTTCTGTGTGCCAGTAGATTTTGATCAACTTAAAACTTTTCAAGAATACTTTCCAAATACTTCAAGTGATAAAGTGGAAAAATGTTTTGCAGTATACATGTGTATTACTGCTTCTACCGCAAAGTAATTGGAAGTGATTCCGTGTAAACTGCTGTTGATTTAATTTTTGCATTTTAGTTAAACTTACCAAATTAAAGTACATTACAAATGTGCTTTTGCAAAATGTAGCACATTTTGAAAATATCTTCAAAAAAGGTTATGTATAATCAAAAAAATTCAAAATTGGAACTAAGAAAAGAATGTCATATACATGTATATCTAAGCAGTTTACTGAGTTCTCATTTACATTTAACAACTTTTTAAATGTCACTTTGTTAATTTTATTCATGCTATATACATGTACTTTTTATTCAAAATGAGCATAGACATTAATAAATCATTTAAGATGTACAGTATTCGGAATTAAAACTGGCTCCCATGGTATGTTCATAGCTTAGGGTGCATCATATGGTGTCAAGTTGGATCGGTTTTAAGATGACAAAAAGTTTGCGGGATTGAAATGTTGAAGCAATCAACAAATATAATCCTAGGTCCTCTGCTGTCGGCCAGATACTGCGCAACAACCCACTCCTGGGTGCAGTGCACTGATACCAAAGTAAAGTGGGAGTCAACAACTGTTCTATTTGGGATAGATTCCTCATGCTCTTGCACAAGACACCTTGGGAACATTCAGCTTATCCACTGGATAATAACGACTCTTACTGTTTTAAGCTCAGAGGTTTTACAAAAGAGTCCGCTCACTACACACATTCTGCATTGTTTGCTACAGTCTTCTTGAAATTTATCAGCAGTGCCCTTCAACATGGCACCGCTGATTGCTTTCAGTATGGGTCTCTTTCAAATGACGTCACTTCCTTTGAGCATCGGCATTTTTTTACTCCAATTTTTGTGACGCACATCGCCTGTGCTGTATTTCAAACATAATTATTTGGATCAGTACGCTCGTGACACACGCACCTGTCGGCATTTTGTACTCAGTTGCAGTATTCCTACAAAGATGGCATCCAATGAGAGAGCTCTATAGCAATGATGCACGCAACAATGCGCATGACTTTCACAAAACCACACCTATTGCATTCCACACATGCTTGAAATCTTAAGCAGGATTGCAGGCCGACAATGAAAAATTACTAATTCAGGTTTTGAATAAGGCAGCGTGACACGACACAACACTTCCGAAGTTTCTCTTCCCAAGAAAGATACAACTCAACTCCACAAAAACAGCTTCATTTGCAGAAAGGGCTTCCATAGTTTAATTTGCAGTTAACTGGAAGTTGTCTATTTCACAGTACAAATTGAACATTTATTCAAAAACTCTGATGATGACGACCAGTATTTAAATTTCCTGTGACATTTTTAGAATTCCAAGTTTACATTGATGTTAGATGATTAACGAGCATGATAATTTCTACAAATTCAGTTTCATGACTGATACTGCTAAATTTAGAAAGGTTAGAGTTGTTACAAACTGACCTGTCCATTTCTGGAAAGGAAATAGCTCTTCACATCCACCAACGCATCTATGGCTGGCACCATTGCCAACTGTGGGAGATGCCATGGTACATTTGTTAGGCCTGATGTGTTGGACTCTGCACCTTCATGGACTGCTTAGATCAAAGCATCAAACACACTCTTTTAAGATCACCTCTAAGGAAAACATGCTTTTTCTGATAATTATTATCTGTTCAATATATGGAATATTAATAATAACTAATACTAAACCATGGCTACATGCATTGTTTGGCATGCACAAGGTTTATCCACGACAAACACAGGGTGAGGGTTCCCCTTGTTTTCTCCGAATGACACAATCTACACTCAGAATTCGCATCTTGGCATGAACAAAAAAAAACCCAGCTTTTTAGCTTGTTATAGTTGAGCTCTGAAGACGAATGGCACTGCGTTCGATTTGGACGCTTCCATATTTATTTGAACAGATAAAATCAGTGAAAAAATGTTTTCCTTAGACATGCTCTTTAAGAGACTGTTAGACCCTGTGATCACCCATCCCCTTACTGAAGACTTAACATGATGTCATTTCTACTACACCCAATCTCCAGCCCCCCCAAAAAGTGTGCCAACAAAATGCTTCAGTCAACAGCTGCTTGAGATTTACACATTTAGCATTTAGCCTCAGGATTCAGGAAGCAGTTTTAAGACAATAGTACTGGAGAGTTGTAACTGAGAATTGGATTTACTTGTAGTTGTGAGTACAGAAATTTATGTATCACAATCAAGTGATTTTTTGCTTTTGAAACTGAAAAGTCTATCAATTATGCCATTTTTGGATATCAAGCTCTGATGAGCAACTTGAGCACTGTAGATCTATTCTGATCTAGGCCTGCAGTGACTTTTTAAAAGCTGCATCCGACTTATGCCAAGAAACATATCTGTTGATAAAAGGAAACTAAAATTGCACTCAAAAACTATCTTTCAATGGCAACGTTAACCTAAAGTAAAATGGCAGTGTTGAAAACAGAAAAGCTGGTTATATAACACTTCAAGATCCTAAAGATGTTCCTGATGCAACCTCACTTCTATTACCATACAGCTTCATTATCAGCAGTATTAAAACACTCGCTAAGGAAAACATGACACTAGTACAAGTATGTTTAAAATAGGAGTTTACATACAGATAATAGAACTCAGGTAACACTTCTCTGACCGTATCATTGATCTTGTCCTGCAAGTTTCAAACTTCCAAATCAGAAACTGACATATTCAGTATGTCTTCATGAGTGTGCTACCATTCACTTATTCATAAACGCCTTTTGGTTAGCTGATATTCCGCAACTTGACGGTGAAACCATTCATAAATTTCCACCGTCTGCTGTAGTGTAATAAGCAAATTAGTCCTATTGCTTTCTAAGCCCACCACTAAGTATTGGTCAGGATTACTTATGCTAAGCAGTGCACAGAACTTGATGAAAATCTGGTATGTTATTTCTCAAAGCATTGTTTTGCTTGGATGTACTGAACATCAGTTATGTATATAAAATCTCGTCCAACGTACTTCATGGAAGATATTAACTTAATTTATCTAGACTTTTTACTGATCATTTGTCATATTCCTAAATTACTCATATCCATCAGCACTTAGCAGATTTTGTCTTTGCATTTATATCACGTACATTTCCTTTTGCAAACTGTATTAATCGATTTGCCCAAGGTTTTCATGAATGTACTAATTTTATAGTGCAAGTAAGTACACTGTTTTCAATTGACACCCAGATTAAGATATACTGGCTTAATTTATACTTATCAAAGATTTGAGGCAGGAAACTCACTCCTACCAAAAAAGAGAATCCATTTGATCACCTGATAATAAATTATGCACAGAATTTGCCGAAGCAATGCATTATTGCTATGATACAAATAGTTGGACTTTTGCTTTTAAGCTATCATTCATTCACATATGCACTTAGTATGCCGTGTACTCATTTAATTTTTTTACAAAACATTCAAAAGAAGTGAAGTGTATAAGGCAAAAATAGAAAATGAGTTTCCCCGGACTAAAGAAAGCCCCTTATTTGCTTATCCCTTCCACCAAGGTTTTTGTTCTGAGAAACAGGGAAATGTTAAGGTTCTCAAAGGATTACCGACCGTGGATATTGCTAGGATTTTATCCAGGGTAGGGGTGGGGGGAGGGGCACAAAGCAATCATCAGCCAACAAATGGACAAATCATGATCAGTGGATGGGGTCAGTTTTCAGGTATTTTTAAGCTAATTGGTGATTTTTATCCCCTTTCCTACATTTTTTTTTTGCCGTTTCCTTCCTTGTTTATTTCACAATGTTTTTAGTAGGGAGGGGGTTAGGGTAGGGGTAGGTCAAGTGCTACCCCTGCCACTGCCCATGTTACCAACCTCCTGGGAAACATTTAGAATACCCTGATATCAAGTTGAAAACTCATTATCCAAAAGTCTCATTTTTAGGTGAATAATGTACTGGTGGCATGAGGCAATCTACAATGTTAAACAGGAGTTTAAAGTTACATGACTAAAAAATATGTACAAGCATATTCAGAGTTGAATGCAGTTGTTAATGCAGGTAAGCAATTTACTTTCACTAACCATCTCGCCAGGAAATTCACTTTCCAAGATAAATGTCTTTTCACAACAAAATTTACAATTGGTACAAAACAATTCTTTTGTTTATAGATGATTTACCATTTACATGTACTTGCTGAGTGGCTTATTTAAGGCAAATCAGTTTTACTGACTGGAAGAGTTTATGCCGAATCTCATCTCTGATCGGAAGTACGGAAGAAGTTGGTTAGAGAAAAGGGCCGTCGAGCCCCCCTGGCCTTCCTACTGATCAGCTCACCTAGAAGGCAAAAGATCCCAGAAATAACAGCATGAGAAAACCAAAGTATCAGAGACAATAAGGATTACTTGTTATGAAAGGTCTTGCTACATGTCAGGGTTCCCAGCAATTCGTGAGAACAAAATTCCCAGACTTTTCCCTGAGAGAGGTTAACAATTCCACGATCATCATTTTGGCTTTATGGTCTGGTAGTGTACATTACAGGTGTTCGTGTTACAGATTGTCAGGTTGTACATAGGTGCACCACAGCTACATTGATACAGAGAGAAAGAGGCATTTACTACAAGTACACTAAGCTATACCACAAAGCAACCATAGCCATGCAATCATCAAGAGGATTTGCTGTTTGGTATGGACACGAGGTGAGAAAGTCTGACCACTGGACAAACTAAATTCCCTGATGTTTCCCTGATTTGAGGGACTTTTCTCAAATTCCCTGACTTTTACAAGTACCTGACTGGAAAAGGGGGAAGCGATTTTCCACTTCATCCCTGATTTCCAGGTTAGCTGGGAACCCTGCATGTTGTATTACATGTATAAGTCTCATGTGTATGTACCGGGACATGTAGGTCCTACCGGTACATTCTGATATTCAGTCTCAATTTCTGAAACACTTTTCTGATATACACTACACAAAAAACTTAAGAACTACTTTTGTCTTAACTTGTGAGTAGGGTTTCGTTCTTTTATTTTTGTTTTTGTCTATATGGTGTCCTCATTGGAATAAAAAAATCAAATCATATCCACACAAATCTTCCAAGTTTGCATCTCAGCAAAAAATGGGTTTTGTAATCACCATTGTTAAGAATTCACACGGTAATCCCAAAATGGTCATTTACTGTGCATGGCCAATGAAAAAAGTTATCATGTACGGAAGCCTGCATCCCCAAATTTGGACATTTCATGAGAGCAACATATTCAAATGTGACTAAACTGTGTCAAAATCTGTATGGAGAATGAACAAAAATCCATCAAGACTCTTTTTTGAAAAACTTGTAATGGCAGAAAATTTGAAATAATTGTGCAGGGTAACACATTTCCAATTTCTTCAAAGTTAACACTATTGTCTGGTTTAAACTGGTTCATAATTCAGGCAAATGCAAAAGCAAAGCAAATTTGGGGGCATGAAATGATTGCGGCAGAATTTGCTCAAGTTGAAACGTGATCAACTTTGCAAAGTTGCAGTGTGAACATCAGACCTAATAATGCAATGTGATGCATATTTGTTCCAAGTATGACCCAGCCTTTACTCTTGGAAAAGCCTGCTGAACTTCAATCAAACGTTCTCTCACCCTTTTCTGAGAATGTAGAGAGACATAAGCGATCCATCTTATTGCTGACGGCTGTCTTGGGGGCTTTCACTGGCAGAATTCCAAACACTGTGGAAAAACAGACAAACAAGCATAAAACCCCTCAGCTTCTAAGAGAGGAAGCCTTTTCATGCTTATGTTCCAGACAGATTAGTACAGAAGCATGTTTATCGAAACAAAATGAACAGAGCTCTGTTAGCATCTATATTTAAGTTCTATACTCAGATCTTTTTTCGCATTTTAACAAAGTGCACTTTGTGCTCCACTCAAATCTGAAATTAAATCGCACACAAAAAGTTGGTGCCAGAAGTTATCCTCACCTGGTGCTGATGCCTCCATAGCAACTCTGAAACATTAAAAAATTAAACATTAAATTAAATACTTCAATGAAAATGGATAATTTTCTTTTGCTTATTTGCTGAAAATAAAATGCTGCATGTGCAATGCTGTAGCTCAGTCCTTTTCTGTTTTTCACATGTATGGTGATATTCGAGGTGTCAAAATAGAAATTGAGTCTGAGAAACAAAGCTGTAAGGTCTACTTTATTTAGCTATGGGAAGGAAACTGAGCCTGTGGACTACAAGTCATGGTCACTTGATTCCTATCAAATGGCCTTGCATTAAACTGTCCTCAGGAACTCTGAAAATGTAACTTTGCCTCAACACTATCCAAGCAAAATACAAACATGATACTAATTATTATTTTCAGACTACATGTAGTATTTCGATCAGTTTGGGCCATCAGTAATACTCTACAATGACGTTCTTGATGTTCTCACTTTCAATAAAAAAAATTACATATGATCGGTGTTGACAACACAAGCAGAATTTCACCACATCCGTCCAACAAGGTCGTATCTCGTGTACAAAACAAGTGCAAGTTACGACCCTGTTGCACCGACACAACGATTATTTTGTTTTCAATGAAACAATAACTTCATTAGATTCATAAGTTTGGATTAGTGTTCATTAATCATGCAAAAAGATGAGAATCACGAGGTGTGTGACAGTGTGCAAAATGAAACTACAGTGGATGAATGTACATGTACAGTCGCCGATCCATGAGTTACAAACTCATCTCAGGATGATATTTGACAGTCTAATTCAAACCACAAATCTAGTTCAGGTCTGATGCCACTTTTGAGTCTGCTTAAAGGGCAAAAGAATTGTATGCATGATACCAATCCATCATATAACAAATGTAGTAAGTCACTCAAATGTGTGCATTTTGCTCCAGTTTGTGCTTCTGATTTGGGAAATATTTAAGTGGTAAATCCAATATTTTCTGCTTTATATCAACTCTGGTCTATGTTGAGATCCAGGCCCTCATTTCACAAATAATAAAAAAAATTGTAAGATGATTCCCAAATCTTTGATGTGATTTTGCTGACTCTTGACAAGAGGGCCTGCCAACAGGCAAAAATGAGTCCCCCAAGCACAAGACAACTGTGTCCTCATGAGGGCAGTAAAGGCCAAGGCAATTCACAAGATCTCACGTACCAGTATTTGCTCAACACTGGTTAACTCCAGTGAGTCACAGTGAGTGCATGGTAATCTTGTGCTTGGGTTGGGGTGTATCTAAGTGGACGATTTCATTTCTCCCAAGTTAAAAACTATATCTCAAGTAACCAAGATCTCACATTTCAGGACTTTTAGCCTGTTGTCGCTCCACTGTGCTAGCGCCATTTCCTTCCATATGTTTTCTACAGAATGCCTCTTCTTTTCTGGTCTACATACCACAGACCTGTAAGATGTTCTACACATACTGTACATGTACATGTACCATACAATGTAGCTAGGAGTACTCAGCTGGCTGGAATTACAAACGCACTTGCATGATGAACTTCAAATGAAAGGATTTCTCTAATAGTTACTTTGGTTCTTTTTTTAATTTTGGAATTTTAACCACAACAGTACTTAACACACAAAAACCCATGCCCATGCCAAGCTTCAACAATGTACATGTAACACGGTATGACATTCTGAGACAATTTTCAGCTGGAGTTTACCAGTAGGAGTAAGTAATCACCTAAAGGAAACAACAGCAGGCTTGAACCAATCTTACAATAACCACTAATTGTTGCATGCAAGCAGGTGTCACAGCTTAAATATAGTCATGCAGACAGACTTAGCTGACAAGGATTCTCACATAGGGGTATCTATGCATACTCATTCATTTGAAGCAAGATATGGGACACAGTGAAACCCCACCCCCCGCCTTTGTGTTGGTCATTGTTTGATTAGAATCTCAGGAATTCTTTATAGACTTCTAGGGGGGATGTGTTAGGTAACAATAGTCTAGAGTGTGTATAGGGATTGGACAGGTAAGGGGTGGTACCCCTCCGTCCAATATCTTGCCTGGTATATGCATACTTGGGCTCTGAGGTGCAAACCATACAATGGCAGTGCAATAAACATGACAACTGGCACCCGCATCTACCTGGTGAATGAAATGCAGGCATCCACCATGTCAACTCCATTTTCCTGATTCTCAGAAACGCTAAAGGAACGAGACAAACACCGAAGAGCATGGGAAAAGTGAGGTTTAAGCAAGAGATATCAGTAGACAGTTGAAAAGGAAGTTGGGCAGTAACTTTGTGCTGGATAGCCAAATACAAGTAATCAATGATGAATAACTAAGAACCAGTAAGGACTGGCATTCAACGTTTATGCCATTTCAGTTTTACAATAACAGTCATGTCTGGGTGGAACAAAATAAAGTGAGTAAGGCAGAATTTAGACCTGCAATATTCCCCCATCCCAATGCCCTACCATTCTAAGCCTTAGATTCAGATCTACATGTAGCTTCCATCAGAATTCACTGTTCCCCACACACACAAAAAAAACTGCTAATCAACTTCAAGACTGGTCTAATTTCGGTTGAAAGGTCTAGACGTCAGTGTATATTATATCTGTCCTTGTACGCTTTACCAGACAGCATCTAGTGGTTAAAAGATATACACTGTATTTACAAAGTCTTCTCAGCAGTAAGGCCGGCTATTCTTCAGCTGGTTACTGACAATTAAAGTTTCAAAGGACATATGACAAAGACTGACTTTATTAGACAGTTAAACAGCAGAATTGATTGAGAAATTAAACTGATTTAAGACAGAAAATAACAGCTGTTAGAGCAACTGTCAAGCCAGCATCATGCGCTTGAGATATCTGGCACAAGACAGACATAGCATGGTACAAGCGCAGGTGTTACAAAAAGAAGTTAAGCACCCGACTAAATTTGCATTCTTCCATGTGATTAACAGTTTGAGAATTACTCATGTACAGTACTCATATGTAACAAGGTACATGTAAGTGTGTGTGTGTGTGGGAGGGGGGGGGAGAGAATGGAAAAGGCTGGCTGTACGGAACTGCTTCAGGGAAATGTCCGCCAAACAGATTATCCATGGTACATGAGCAAATTGTATCATGACAAGTGCATAGTACCAGTGAACTGCCTCCTGTCAAAATTTTGTTAAGCACTTTCTAAGCGAATCCAGGACCAAGTGTCTGACAATCAGGAAGCCACCAGCAATGATGGAGACACAGTGCCAACTACTATACAAAATGACCAGCTGCTGCCAATTTCTCTGTAGGGTACCTGGCATATGGCTTCTACAATTACATGTACTGGGAGCAAAGTCATTTCACGAAGGTAGATTAGTTAGCACCCACTGGGCTTGGTTGTTAATTAGCTGAGGGATGTTTAGGTACATGTATCTTAAATGACATCATGGGTGGTCAATTCATTAGTTTGGCATGAAGTACACGAGTTGGGAGAAAAATGAATCCAGTGTGTGGTCACCTCATCAGACCGTCCATGACCGTCTTGCTTCTGTGCTTTCCCTCCAAGTCCAGCTTGTTGAGTTCCTCTACGCTTGCTTCGATCATTGCATTCATCATCACCGCCTGTTACGAGACACCAGCAAGAGTTAGGTCACTATCTTCACGCAGGAACAGGTTTGGGCACTGTGTGAGCTGCTATTAGGAGGGGACACCTGGGAGATTAAGATGTGGATTGCGGGCGCAGTGGCACACGGCTTCAACAGCAGCGTACAGTGAGCCTGCAAAAGATTTCCTTTCAAGTTCAATACCAATGGACTGTACAGTGCCGGGACTACTTTTCTTTGCAAGTGTAAAAATTCTTACTCCTATGATATATCTACTTTCATCGTGAAGAACATGAGGTTTAAGTAATAGTAATGAGATTGATGCATCGTTCAGTTCATCCTTTCACGCCGGGATTGCTGGGCTGCGGTATGCCCAGTATGCAAGGCTCTGTCCAGCAGCAGGCCCACATCGAAACCGCAGGTGCATGATGAATAGAATGTATGTGTGGTATGCACTAATCCTCACAAAAAGCCGCGCTGTCGCCAGTTCCCGGGATGAGGGAGTTAAAGCAAATGGGTGGATGTAGCAATAAGACAAAGTTTGCAGTAGTACATTAAGAATCTCCTTAGAGACTGGGGTTCTGAAAAGAACTTAAGTCCACTCACTCACAGAAGAGCAGTGTTTCCTCAAACCTTCATCTTATGAAATTTCAGTAATATCCCAGTTTTTATTACATTCCACACTTTTACACTGCCACAGAAGTATAAAATTCAAGAGCGCTCTCATTTGTCAAAACTCGGACTCTTGTGTCTAATCAGAAATTTCTTGCTTCTGTTTGGCAAGATGGAAAGACTTAAAGTAGGTTGCAGCAGACCGACCTGTCTGGAGAATATTTGGAGTACTTTGCTACATCTCTTCCCGCCTTCTTCCGAATCAAACTCTAACCACAGGCACGGCATGCAGCCGGGATTGTCCCTAGCCGGTTCGGTATACTCCCAGGACAACTCGTCATAGGTCAAGCCCAAAATGATGTCCTGCAAGCAGCAAAACGCTAAACTCTTGTGATCCAGCGAAGTAGTTGACGGCTGTTGTCCAGCCGATACAAGGTTGCTTTGATCATTTCAACACAAGGTTCACATCTTTGTATTGTACTTTTTCGTTTTTTCAATCTGCAATGCAAGCTGGGTGTGTGGTTGTACATGTACAACAGAAATAAGCAGCAACTTGTTTTTCAAATATTCAAACAAAGAACAAGGCATAAAAAATAATTCAAAAACGATGAGAAACAATGAAAATTTTGCTTTTACAAGAAACTAACAGGTACTGACTTTTCCTACAACAACTGGCATGCTTTTGGTTTTGGTGAGAGCCTATTGAGGCTAAAGATCCAATATATGAATCGTAAATTTGACTCAGCAAAAATCAGCAAAACTGAAAACATGGGAATAGGTGCTCAAATATCTTCAGTACAGGAAAATGTCACTCTTGAGTAAACAGTGAAGGTTTCCCCCAGTGTCATCCAAAAGACTTACATTCATCAATCAAGTTATGTTTTACCTGCTTAGCGATGTCGATGATGAACACAGCCTCCTTATTAATACCGATATGTACTGGTCTGTCCTTTGTGTCACGAAGGGTCACAGGCGACGACACCCTCTCAATCTGGCCTGTGAAGAACACGCACCTGTCACATGAGGACAAACGGGGAAAAAACAGTTGCTTTTAACTATTGTCACAATTCAGCAAAGAGAAAATTTGTTTGAAACCGTTTATTGTGAATTTCTTTTGCTGGCTTTTAGTGCTGGACAAATGGATAAAGAGCACAGAGGCACAACAGCAAAAAGTACACAAAATTTTGTGTAATTTGACCTTTTTTTTCTATTTTGCAAACTTTGTTCTGAGGTCATTTGTTATATCTTCTAACATGAAAAAAAGAAAAGCAAATTTCGTGTGAACAAGTACAGTTTTGCGATGATGATCCCCATTGCCTCCTTTCCTTCCTCTTAGAAATTATGAGAACCAGTCTGAATTCCCCTAAAAGAGACATTGGGAGATTGAAAATGGCACATTCCTGCATAATTTTGAAGACATGCTGAAGACAAATTCTGATATTCATCCCAACCATTCCTCTCAATATCCTTGGCCAATTGCCCTGGCACCGATTCACTGCACTGACCTGGGATTCCTCCCCACCATTCGCCTCCGTTCACCTCCTTACACTGCCAGTCAAACCCAACAATCAACACTCTTGTCAGTAACTACTACCAACAAATCAATTCTTCCAAAACACCAATACCTGTCGTCTACCTTCCAAGAGATTCTTGTGATGACTCCATCCCTCACATCCACCCCTCCTGTGGTTCTCATCCTAACCACACCCATCAAATTGAACATTCCTTTCAAAAGACCAATTACATGTACGGCCATTGCAGGGAAGATTGCCGGTCAACTACCAATGACTACAGCTTTGTTGTTAACAGCCAACACATAATTCTTGAGGTAGGAGGTCAATTTGGATTGATTGATGACACCAGGGCATCTCAATTCCCAACCAGCCGGCCTGTGCCATTCACCTTTGTCTTTTTTTTATTCCTGGTAAGAGGCAACATGCCAATTTTCTTCCGGACAACAACTTCTGAGCCAGGTTCTTTACGCCCTCCCAAATAACTGCTTCCCTGCTTGTGAAGGTTTCTGGAAGAAATTTAAACAAAGAAGAAGTAAATACTGTCATTTAAACCTACCCGTAAAATGGAAGTTTCCAGCAGAAGTCGAGTAAGTGTTGATGACACTCTCTTTTGCTCCTGACTTTCCCTGAGATGTCATCCCAAGCTGCCATTACTCTCTGTTCCAGCAAAGGAAAACCTCCTGCAATGACAGATATATTTATATGCAGTATTTGGTGGCAATGTCACTCTCCCACTTTGTGGTTTCCATCATCATTCTTCTTTACAGATACCACAGCATATAGCACAATGCCAGTGTTGTAGACGAGACCATGCACAAGACCAGACACAAGTAACAATGTGAACTTTGACAAAGGAATGCTTTTGTTGCAGTTCAATTGAATTGCTGGTGACTTGAATTCAGACTAGGGTCTTGCGTGGTCTTGTGACGGTCTTTCTGGTCTCGACAACAACAGTGCAAACAGCAAGTAAAAAAACCTGCCCGTTTTCTTTCACGACGACGTTTCAACAAAAGACTCTCATAAAAGAAGACCAAAAAAAAATGTATCTACATGTACATCAAACCAGACGAGAAGAAAAACAAACAACAGGGCTTTCACCCTAACCCTCCTCAATCCTTCACCTGTTGGAGGACTGAGGAGTGTTAGGGTTAATGTTATGATGTTGTCTATATTCACATGAACTGGAAACAGGCTTGAGAGTAATTGTTCACAAACCAGGGACTAGTCAGCAGGTTGATGGACAGTGACTTGCTGGTAACATTTCTCATGCATGATTTTACATGTATCAATTTTTCAGTTACTAGGTATCATCAGTTTCATCTTTAAAAGGTCATCAGCTCTGGATGCCTGACATTCCAACACAACCAAACTTAGCTGCATCCGTGTCATGGAAAGTTCAGCAGCCAAATAAATCTACTGGTAGTTGTAGAAAAATTCCTGCCTGCGGGTGAGATAATTTTGTCTTGTTATCTTGTTATCTGTCCTGCTATAGCTCACACAAACGTGCAAAGTGGATTTCATTTACAGATGTGATTCTTCAAATATTAAGATTCCTTTTTTTAAAAAAAAGGCAAATACACAAAATACATGTGTGTGTCTGAGGGCATACAGATTACATCATGTAAGAATTAACTTGTACTTTCACTTGAAAAAAAGCACGGACTGTCGAGAACATTAACCCTAACAGTCCTCAATCCTTCACCTGTTGGAGGACTGTGTACCGGTAAGTCATTCACTGTCATTGTATTAATTAGTGTGTAAGTCATTGCAGATTTTGCTGGGAACATAAGCCTGAGGCAGATCTCAAGTACATGTATGTGACCTGCCATCCTAAACCAAGCTGGCATGCCTGCACACACTTCCGGTAGCTTGATTTTGACATTTCTGTTCAAGCCGTGCACCAGCACATCAAACCTGTAAATAGAACAGATTCTTACAAAGAACACTGGGCAAGTTGTTGACTTCAGACATGTACTGTACATGTAGGTCACATACAATGATCCTCTTACCTTTGTTTTTGATCCATCTTGACCCGCCTTTGCACATACAAGCTGGAAGGTATCTGTGTAAGGAATCACTGCAAAGAGCGACAAAAAAAGGTGGTCAGCAAAACAGCCTCAAATGTGTTGTTACAAAGTCATAAATTTCAAGTGTTGGCAGAAGAAGGGGGGGCTTCTAGTAATAACGAGAAAACCTCAATTTCATTGTGGCAACTGTAAAACAAATTCCAGTACAAATTTAAGCTTGATTTGAATAGTTTGAAGGGACGTTGGAAAGACTGGCATGAAAATGAAAGTTATAAAACAATTTGCTCCAAGGTCAGGGGGGTTTGGGGGATTTTTTTTTTTTTCAAGGGGTAGAGGTTCGAATCCAGCTGACCATAACCCCCGCTTGCCTCCATCCACCAATGATTATAAATGGGTACCAGCATTCGCTGGGGAGCAATTTGTGATGGACTGGTATCCCATCCAGGAAACAGAAATATTCCCAGTTGTGTCATGTCAAAGAAGCCACAGATAAACACTGGCCTGATCAGAACTAGGCCACCGTGGCTCAGGACAGCCTTGCTTTAGGTCATTTTACCAAGAATCTGAAGGGGCTTACAGATTCTGAACTTGGTTGGTTTGAGAGCCAATGGAAGACGACGATGCATTATCAGACACAGGCTTGGGTGTCCTGCAAGTAATGAGAAACCTTAACATTAGTTACATTTTGCACATTGACAAGTTGTCATTATATTCAACATGAACAACAATGCAGCATACATACTGAAATGTAAACAGTGCGAGAGAAACTCACTGCTTATAGCATTACACAAATTTGTGCCTAAATTGACCATATTTCAACAGTGCATGCTCAAAACAAACCATCAATGGTCAGTCATATGCACTCACATGCACTGAACGTGCTCAGACTGGTATGACATCAAGTGCTTTGTTTTTGAATGCCAGTTGCCAGTTTTTTCTTTTCTTTGTTTTAAATAACTGCCGCATTTCAGGAGCTGGAAAACACATGTAACACAGACCCCAATAGCTGGAAAAATGTGCCTTAGCCAATCAAAATCAAAATTGGTCATCAGTTTCTTCCTTCACTATAAATCAACAGACATAAAAGTTTGAACGCAATACTGCATAATTCATATTGAATCCCCTGATGTGAACAAAAAGTTTATATCAAACTGGAAGATTCAGGAGTGTTGGGTTTAAACGATGAGAAGACGGTTCTTACTTCAAAAAACCTGCAGGATGTTGATCAGGGTCATATTTTCCATTTTCAGCATAGGCTATGATCCCAGCAAGATATTCAAAATCCTCTGGCTCACAGGGGTAGTTGCCTTGTAAGATGTTACATTTCGCCTCTTCGTAAAGAAGTCGCAACACCTTTTGGTCCGTTATCTGGTGAGAACAAACCAAGACTGATGAGAGATATCAGTCATTTTTCTCAGATTTGGCTGCAGTTATACATGGAGCGCGTATTCAAACTTCTGCCATCAAAGGACAGAGACTCCAAATTACGGTAATTTCTTATTTTTTTTTTTTTTTCTGAGCAGAGCCGCTGCACCTTCATGACCAATCTTATAATTTTCTAAAGGTAAAGGGCATTGAATTTGATTACTGGAATTTCATTGGTGATTCTAAATCTTAGCAATGCAGCTATTCCTCAATTTAAAAAAAGCTTCAAATAGCTTAATGAATTTAGACGTTCCTTGTACAGTACATGCACAGTAGATTTTCTGTTAATAAGCAATGTACATGTACCTGGGCTTCTTTGGCTTTGGGAAAGAAGACATTTCTTTGGAAGTAAAGCATTGGTTCATCTGCAACAACATGAAAAATAGAACAATGTAAAACGAGTGAAATCCAGCAATCTGAACTGAAAAGAATGTTACCCATCTACTCGTCAGCTACTGTACCTGACACAAAATGGTATCGTACACCAGTTGACTGCATGCCCTGGATACATGTATCTTCATGTATACACATCTATAATGAATTCAACTTGAGCTACATGTAATTTAAATTTATTCAACTGTTACACAAAAGTTCAACCCCTGTTGTTGACAGATCATCTAGGAAATTTCTATGCAGCTGACATTTATGCACTGTACACGTACATGTACAAATGTACATGCACATACATGTACACCCGTACATACATGTACATGTTGCATAAATGCACGCAGTGTATACAGATAATTACCATTAGCTTTCTGTTCTTCTTTGGCTGTGGTAAACTTGTCCAAAAGATCATGCCACTTCCTACACAGCTTGAATGGGATATGGTGGCTCTTGAGCTGTAACTCTACACAGGAAAAGACACACGCTAATGTTAATGTTAGTGCACATCATGTATGTAAATTATTCAATCACTGAGAGGATTGAGAACTGTTCAGGTTAAAATGTTGCTTCCTAAAACAGTTTTTGCACAAATTCAATTTGAAAAATAACGTAAAACTGAGGAAAATTAGGCTTTAGCTGATACCAGCACAGCAAACTACCCCATGTTATGGTGCATGACATTTCAGTGCAATTTGGGATCAAATTTCTATGACAACATACTGATACATGTCTGTACCATTGGTGTATGACTAAATGAAGGATTTTGTCAATCTGTTTCGTTGTGGCTATTATTATTTCTTTTTTTACATTAGACCATTTCCTTCCTAGATTTTCTTAAAAAACCTTTCTGAACTTTTGAATAGAGTGAAATGTATACATCCTGCATGTTGTCCTGTGCATACAATTATGTATGTACATAGACTTGATTCCAACTCAGTTTCAGGGGGATTTCTTGCTTTATTGAGTACTGTTTGGCAAACATCAAGTTCACATCATGTCCACAACTTTCCAGCACTTTTGAAAAATCAAGACACTCTTACATTGTTCTTTACATATACACATTCACATCCCTTTAGAGATAATATGAAATAAGCGAGCAGGTACAAGGTACAATACCGGTAGCACTTAGCAAATAACTTCCTCTACAAAGCCTTTTGCGAGTTACAGTAAGTTTGAATAAAATCTGGTACAATGAGTTCTTTGAATTCTAGTGTTGTTTGAATTCTAGTGAACATAATTATTTGAAATGTTCATACTAAAGACACTGTTGTTATACCTCGTGATTCAGGGCAAGCTTTTGCTCAGTTACATGTACATGTACATGAGAGATTCCCTGCACCAATACGCTGTTTTCAACAGATAAGAAGGGCACAAAGGAACCAGTCCATTCCAGAGATGGTGGTGGCTATGCAAAAGCTTGCCCCAAATCACGAGGTATGGCAACAGTGTCTTTAGTCTGGGAAATTCAAATTTTCACGTTTATATGCACTCAGATATATGTACGGTAACTCAGTGTAACAGATTTTATTTGAATATAAAATGTCGCAAAAGGTTTATTTGAAGTCATTCTACATGTACATGTACATGTACATGAGTATGCAGCAACTGTGTGACAAATATTGTATGGTACTGCTACAAATCAGTAACGTTGTAACAAGTGTACATCTAATGATGTACATATACACTGTACAGTACAATATCATTAACATGCACCGGTCACATGTCAAGCAATCAAAAGATGTCAAAGTACTGTACCGGTACATCTTTAAACTGTTACAAATGTGCACAGAGGAACTACGATAACATGATGCCTGCAGCACGTTTTGAGGTTCCTGATTGTCGCAATATTTATTTCCATTTATCTGTTTCAGTTTTCTTCATGTTTCTTAAGTTTTGTTGTGTACATGTAATATAGTCATCCAACCAAGTGCTACATGTACTTAAGTTTCCTAAACTGAAATGAAAAATAATAAGGAAAGAAAGAAAGAAATAAGCCATTTGTGAGTTAAATTGAATAAAATCTGGTGCACTGAGTTATCTGACTGCACATAAACACAACAATTTGAAAAAGAAACATGGACAATGTACCGGTACTCACTGAGTTACATGTATCTGACTGCACATAAACATAACAATTTGAAAAAGAAACATGGACAATGTACCGGTACTCACTGAGTTACATGTATCTGACTGCACATAAACATAACAATTTGAAAAAGAAACATGGACAATGTACCGGTACTCACTGAGTTTTCTGACTGCACATAAACACAACAATTTGAAAAAGAAACATGGACAATGTACCGGTACTCACTGAGTTATCTGACTGTACATAAACATAACAATTTGAAAAAGAAACATGGACAATGTACCGGTACTCACTGAGTTATCTGACTGCACATAAACATAACAATTTGAAAAAGAAACATGGACAATGTACCGGTACTGTAGATACCAAACATCATCATGTGCAGTATAAAGCACTCTACATGTATATTCACACATGAATCATTCATCCTACCATGTGAACTTATAATTTTGTACACTTTAGCACCTAGTGCAATATGAATCTGTCTCAGGTACATGTGTACATGTACAGTGTACATGACTGGTTATACCTACATGTACCGCATGGGCTCTAAAGACTCAGGGATCACGTTGGTACTGGTACATGTTTGTACGTACATGTACAGTGTACCAATGCATGTCCCATACTACAGTATATTACATGTACCGGTAGTGTACAAGCCCCTACACATCTCTTGTAAATAAAGTACATGTGTACATGTACATATATACACTGCACATAGGTACATGTAATGTATATGTAACTGGTACACAGAAACTTTTACACTGTACCGGTAGGCCTGTATGTATGGGTGTACATGTACAGTACATGTACCTGTGCATAATATACCGGTACATGTACGGTACCTGTACCGATAGGTCAGAGAATCACAGTAACATGCACTTTCATATAAACTGTCGTAACAAACAATGGGACAAATTTACACTTCAAGACTCTGAGCTAAGCTTAAGGTCGTTATTCACCCTAGTACATGTACACGTATGCCAGTGAAGCTACAATGTACATACGTGGGGTTGAGGTGAGCCTACTGTACTGTACATGTACTGAATTTTACTTGGTATCCAATGTATGTACATGTTTGTACACTGCATGCACCACTGACTTTTGCATTTTATGACATGATTTGAGTTTGTACGTGCAAATTTCACTTACAGTGTACATGTACAACAAAAAACAAAGCCCATTTTTGCGACAGATTTTTTTGTTCATGGCTTTTAAGTAGTTCTTTTCTCTTCCTCTTATTATAAGATGATGGGACAGGAGCCCAACTCAATAAATCACCCCAAACTCGTTCCTTTTCAATGTCATTACTTTAAAAATGTGCCCCTTTAATTCCCACATACATGTAGTGTGTGAACATAAATGCAGCCATTCAGACATTACTTATAAACAATGGAATGTCATAATATGAGTCATACAGCCAAACATTACATGTGTCAAGCATGTACATGCTGAAAAGAGTATACATAAATGTACATACGTACATGTACATGAAGTGGACCGGTACATACATGTACATGTACAATGTACATGTATGCATATAACATGTCCGTACACCAGTACATTGGATAGACGGTGCATGAGGAAAAGAGCACATACTGATGAAAACACTACAGGAAAATGAAAGTCAGCGATCGATGTACATGTATTTTGTTCAATTCATGCTGATTTATCATTTCCTGCCAGTTCCACATAATTTTGTTAGCTTATCCATTGATTTCACACTTGACTACCGAAAAAGGTTTTCAAGAAATCTTCATAAAGGTTTCCTGCATTTTCCAAGGTTTCAACTGAACACCAGGGAGTTTTGTTATATTACACTGCTTGATTCAATTTAGGCAGAAGGGCTAAATGCCCTACTGCTCTGGCGCCAAGTTAATAAGGACACATCAGTGCCAACCAAGCAATTGATGGGACCAATGGCTCCTTACTGTGCCCATAATTCAATCATGCCAGAGCTTAAATCAATGATACATGTACTTCTATGAAGGCCATCAGGGACAATGGCCTACATGTATTTGCATGTTGATGTCCTTGGACATTTTTCAGGTTTTTTTTTTCATTTCAAACATATTCATCACATATATAGAAATTGGCAAAATCACAAAATTATGTAAGATTGCTGAAGACGAAAGTCCCAAGCTGTCAAAAGGCAATAGAAATAGAAAAAACAGATTTCAATAAAAAGAGGCAACATTTTGAAAGAAAGAGTCAAGTTTAAGGCTCTTTTTCTGAAAGTGTGATTTGAGTTTATCTTTTAGAAATGAAAGCTTTCCAAGGTTAGCGTAGTTCCTCGCAAAGCTCAAAATGTACCCGTATTGAGCATGTTACAATGAGAGAGACAAACATACCGGTACACATGTGGTGCTTTGGGGGAGGGGGGGAGGAGAGAGGGGTCAACTTACGCAGGAGCGGAGATGTGATCCAGAGGAAGAAGACCTCGCTGGCCACCTCTGGTAACCCAAGATGCTCCTGCATCCGTTTCATGATGTCACCTGCCGTCTCCACCAGGGCATTTTCCAGGAAGAATTCGTGGCCCGTACCATCTTTCAGGAACACACAGACATCAACAGCTGAGTGGAAATGTAAGGGAGAACTGAGGGTATAGTGGTGTACATTTACATTCCAAGAAATAAAATGTCAAACTTTAAATAGGCCAACAATGAACTACACATACAGGTACAGGTAACCGCACAATTTTTTCTTTCACTGAAAGTGGAGCAACATCTAAAAATTCCCCTGAACTCACAGCTTTGTATGAAATAACACACTTCATAGATCACTGGGCCTGTTCATTGTCGGGCCAGTGCAGTACTTTCATTTTAAAATAGCTGACTTAGTTCCTGTTACCGTTTTTCTGAGCCATGACAGGTGAATAGCAACAAAGGACAAGCACTAATTTGCTGGTTTCAACATGAATTTTCCTGCAATGGAACCAAACATTTTTAGTTCATCCACAATAAAGATGTACACCAGATTGAGGTATGTACATGTATATGTAGTAAGGTCCTTCTGATCAGACAGATAAATACATGTATGTATCTTATCTAAATCTGATCAAAACCCTGGATCAATCCAATATGCCCAATGACCTTTGTGGTTCTACATGTACAGTATCTAAATCCAACAAAACATACTAAATCCAATCCAAATACAACAAAACTAAACTTTGATAACATGTACATGTACATGTATGTACATGTATCTCAAGTCACCAACTGTAATGTAAATTTAACAAATTGTATGGCATAACTTTCTGACAAAGTTTAGGTTGTACCAGTACATTAAAAAGTTACGGTATCAGGTTCACTTACATGTACAATGTACATGTATTTACTTTTTGTGATCTCAAGAGTTTCTTGGATGGGCAAAACTACAGACAACTCTTCCATGTAAATTTATAAAAAAAGCTTCACACTGTCTAACCTGTAGTATTCATACAAACTCAATGCAATATACATGTATGTAATAAAAAAAAACATCTGCAGGACAGTGCTGGGCTGTATTCAGTTTGAGAGTAACTTGACTGAATTGTGACAGCACCTGATGGAACACCCTTCTTAAATTATAGGCATCATTACATAGAAAATAAATGCATAAAAATCCAGGGGATCGTGACAACTGGGGTAGGGTACATGTACATGTATTGGTTACCGTGTGAATGGAGAAAACAAATTTATCGAAAATGTTCAACATAAACCCAAAACGTTCATTAAGTTCAGCAATTCAACATTAAACCTACATGTACATGTACATGTATAATCCTCTAAAATCCTTCAACATCCCAATGCCATCTTAAGGATTGCTCCTACATATCGTTTGGAGAGGGGATTTGAAAGCCCCTAAAATGTCTAAATACAAAGAAGCAGGCCAGGTGTTCATGTGGTTACTCGTCAGTTCTCAATTTTTAAAGGGAGTCAGGTCGGCGCAGTGGTTCTTTCCTTGCCTTCCACCACTGCGGCCCAGGTTCGAATTCCGGCCCGGTCCACATGTGGATTGGGTTTTCAGTCCCTATCTGATTCCGTGGGTTTTACCAAGAATATTCCTCTGGGGTTTTCCTCCCACCTCTAAAACTGCTCACTGTCTCCTCTCTACAGGTTTCTTCAGGCTTGCAAGCTACAGTGCCTAGGGCACTTTTGAGGTGTCAAAAAATCGAGTCCTTGGTGTCATTACCAGAAATATAAAATAAATCAGATTCAAAGATGATAATAATTACTAAAAGGTCCGAGAATAATGTTCCTAAGAAGCTCAGATTGCTGCCTTCGAGTGTACTAATGCACTTGTACATGTCGATGTGTTTATTCTTGGGTTAGGGATACCACTGCCAGACTGCAGACAAAGCTACCGGTAATTCGCATGCGGCCCTACATGTACATGTACAACGCTACTGACTAATGCTGCAAACAGAGTTTGAAATGCACAAACCAATCTACCAAGTGACCATCCTACACATATAGTTTCTTCCGTCAGGAATGGTCTCAAAACACATACATGTACATGTACACATGTACATACAGAATACACACACAAAGTACATGTACCAGTACAAACAGCTTACATGTACATTGTACAAATACATGTACACGGATACACGTGCATGTAGCTTTCCATTCAACATGCTCAACACTTTTCAACAACTGTTCCCATTTACAAGAACCTTTGACGTCAAACCCTATTATGTTTCACTGTGTCCTGTCCAACTGGATTTTGTATTATATCACTCTGAACAACAAGTCCTCGAGTAAAACCATTGAATAAAAGTCCAACAAGCAGATATACATGTAGTGAAGTCACTGTACATACCCCCGGAACAGTGTACTTACGACAGCAGGTTTGGCTGACAATCTCATTTGAAGTTATACACAGACGCTTATTTTCTCAGAAAACATTTCATCCACATGCAATTTGAATAGTGGTGTTTACAGGATAATTCGTGGAAAGAACAAAGGTAAACAGATTCAAGGACACACACAGCTGATTCAGGCAGTCTGCAGTCTGCATGACGATGGCCGTGTACATGTAAACAATGTACATTTATACACGTACATGTACATTGTATACATATTGTATAACACATCTACACTATGCCTGCAGTGGTGCAGCCCATACATGTACATGGGTAAAACAAAAAGCTTCAAAATGTAATATGTTCGAAGCATCGCCTTGCACATGTGTATTGGTACATTGTAGATATTTGTGACAACAGTTTATTTCTGTATTTCCTCCAAAGACACCGCACACCTTTGCGCGTACATGTGGAAGACGGGTTCCTTCCTGCTACATAGTGTACACGTAATTTTCTACCAGTGTGATATACAATGATACAACACAGATTTTTAAATTGTACATACAGTGTATGGTACATGTACATGTAACTATGACAACCTCCTGCATGTACCATGTACCCAGTACGAGGACATGTACAAGGAAGTGTGGACTCGTGAACAAGAGCTGCATGAATGCGAACCTTGTAGGGACTGCAAGGTCTACACAAGGTTGTAACTCTTGTCTGGAAAACAGTACTGGAGACATTTTTAGGTACATGTAAAGCTGGTACTCCATGTACCAACTGTACATGTACCGTACATGTAAGTAAGTGTAGATCAAGTCATTAGCGTTCATCTTTGCTAGTACATGTATGTATGAAGGCCATACCGGTAACAATAACTCTAATTCCTTAGGTGTGTGAAATATCATTGAAGGATTGAAGAATTGATAGAGTGAATGTATGTTATGGACACATATCGTACATGTAAACATACATGTTCACGTGTGACACTGTTTCAAAGACATTTAATTCAGTAATGTTCAGTGGATTTTACCACACTCCCATGGGCACATTTACTGTATACATTGGATACACAGTACTCGGTTTCATTTTGTGTGACTGACAGTATGCTTTAGATTCGAATTCATCATGTTCATGTACCTAGTTCAGTGACACAATGATAATCCATGAAAGCACCTTTATTCATGTTCTGCCAGACTGGTTTTATATCCCATTATAGCAACATCAGGAGACACTGTATGAATAGAATGAGACAGCCAAACAACTGAAGTCCGGATAATCCTCTCCTTGCAAAAACTCAAGTCAACAGACTTTTTTATAAGTATGCATGGTACCAAGTTCCAGAAGAGTTTCAGCATTTTCACTGATTCTCGTTGTAAAGATGCAATTGCTGTACATGTACACATACCTTTGATGGACCTGGTTGAGATGGTACTCCCAAGTCGCTGCACACCCCCTACGGGACTGAGAGGACCCTGCGATTGTTGTTGCTGCTGCTGCCATTGCTGTTGTCTCTGTCGCTGCATCATGCCGCTCCGTCCACTGATCTCACGCATCTGAACACACTCTGTGTCCCTCGACAAACCTATCACATCGCCAGACATCTGGTAAAAGGGAAGGGAGAGAAAAAAAAAAGGAGAGTGTATATGGACCAATCAAAAGGAAGTCACGCTTGAATGGGATGACTGTAATGAAGGATGCCATTTCCATACATGCATAGAGGCCCAACCAGGGAAGTGATAAACATATATATACATGTAGTGCTGGGGTCCACATGTGTACTACAGTCATGACCATAACTGTGTCAGTGATTTGAGTCAAGGATAAAAACTCACTGAACAGGGACATTTGGTTGGAGGCCAACTTCAAAAGTTATGAGAGAGCGAGAGACTTTACCGGGTATAAAAATCTGGGCAAATACTTGTACACAGTACACATGAGATACTGTGAATTTACAAAGTACTTTGTACATGTACATGATACATGTCCAGAGCATTCTCCTTACACTGTACATGTACAGATACAACATTTACACATTTAGGCCTGTTTACATAATGTACATGTATACCGTGTAGTACACGTACCATGTACATGTACAGCAGGCCCAAGTGATACAATTACCGGTAGATACATAATCTGTATACATGTATGCGCATAACAGGTTTACCGGTACATCTACATGTACATGTGCACTACATTTGTATTTAATTAACCCTCCTAAGCAAAGACACATTCTTGACACAGTTGTCCTATCAGTCAAAACCAGTCAAATTTCCTATACAGTATGTGTCTGTGTACTGGGGGAAATCAAGTGGAAGTAATTTTTGACTGTTTCTGAATGGCAACAGCAAAAAGGAGGGTTAACAACATGCACATGTACTAGTACACATTAACAAGTTACAGTACAATACTGGTACATGTGTAATTTGTCAAACTGACTGAAAAGTGCCACACACTGTACGTATGATTGTACACGTCAGTAGGTACAGGCCACACTCATTGCACCATGCACGCAAAACTTAAACATGTTAAAACAGCAAATTTAGTAACAAATAACGGTAAATTTGGAGTCCCATGCATGTAGTGTGGGGTGTAAATCTCCAAATCAATTAACCCCAACCCAATATAACTACATTGGAAATAGAACAAATTAGATTAATCTATTTCTAATACATGATAGCACAAAAAGTATTTTTGGCAGTCACATATTGGCACAAGTACACGCACGTGCAGCAAATGGAACAAGAGAAAAATATCAAGTGGTAAAAGTACACAAACTTTACACAGTACACAAAAATTACGTACATGTACACCTGTACTACATGTACATGTAGGCTAGTGTTGTACTTTGTACATGTACACACTGAAGAAAGCGAATGAGAATGAATAATATTTGAAGCTTTGCATGGTGGAAGAGACGTGAGAAATGGGTTTGCGGGTACACCGTGGAATCAAGCTCTTTTGGGTAAGGTGTGCATGGTTCTTAATAGAACCGGTGAGCCTTAACCAGCCATTGTGCTCTGGCCGTCCTCTGGCCGTCCTCTGGAGAGTGGAGAGTCCAAACGACGGCCAGAGCATACTGGCTGAAAACGTCGAGTGAACACTCGCTGGTTCTTGTAAGAACCACATGCACCTCGCCTAAAAGAGATGGATTCCATGGTGTACTCGCAAACCCATTTCTCATGAATGAGCATGACAATTTCTGGGGGTAAACTGTCAAGAGTTTCAAAAGGAAAATTTAATAAGGCATCTTATCACCAAGATAAGAAGTTAATCATTGCATACATGTACATGTCATCTGTGCTCAGCATCATGAGCACAGGAAATGTGGGCCATGATCATGTGGGTTATACAATGTACAAGCTTCTACTTTGACGTCACTGTAGCCCTTGGCGAGTAAACAATGCAAGGGTTGCATTTCCTTGGTTTCAGGAAAGAAGACAAGTTCAAGAGGGTTCCAAGGGTTAGAGTTGGTGCCAATGAACAAACAGTGGAATTTAACGGGCAGTTTATCCAATGCTGTCAGGGGTGTATCCTGGTGGTTGTAAATCCAACACCAAGGATATTACATGTACATGTACTGGTACATTAGCCATGAAAGATACATGTACATGTTCATGTACATGCACATTTCTACGGTAGAACTGTCATGTTTAGGATCTTATATTTTGTAGATAACTACATGTAACAAATCCTCAAATTCATTATTACCGGTATGTACCGGTACATGTACATGTACAACGTACAATGTACACTGTTATTCTTATACATGTAAGTGTTAAAGTTTTTTAGAATCTAGGAAACCAATTAATGAGAAATTCTGTTTTTAGAATTCCCAAAAAGTGCAATGCACATACATGTATATGTGTACATACATGTATGTACATGTACTGGTACACAAACACCGGTACGTGAACAGTGGACCATAAAATCATGCTACCGGTACATGTAGAACTATGATCAACAGTAAGTAATCGACAACTGAAAGGGTAATTTGAATTACAAATGTACTTGTAGACTTCACGGTCTTGGCCACGCATTAATTATTAGTAATCAATTTCAAGTCCAATCCCAACGGCTTTTTCAAAACGTCGACATGAAGCAGACACATGTACATGTAACATGTACATGTAACATGTACATGTAACCATACTGGTACATGTACTGTACATGTACATGTACATCAAGTACCATAAAGCTACACGTCCGGTAGCTGTAGAACATTTTTCCTTGCGCCATTTAAAAGAATAAAAGCCTACACGTACTCTGTAAATGCCTCCAAATTTTGAGGACGGCAAGAAGAACCCTTAATGTTGGAAAACACTTTGATTAAAAGATCAACCCAAAGAAACATCTCAAACATGTGAAGAACTTCTGAAATACGTTACGTCTAGGTACCATACATGTATATGCAAAGTCCACTCCGGGGAACATGAATTAGGGCCTACTCTATAAACCATGGAAAAGTCAAAATCACAGCAAGACGAGTGTACATACCTTTAAACAAGCTCGACTTTGGTTTAGAAGGAAACCAAGAAATGGTGCAATGAGGGGCAAGACATTTTTCCACCACCACTGCTGTCATAGTTCTATGAAAATCAACCGTTCAAGGCTAAACACATGCTTGACTTTATTAAAATCCGCAGTGACAATCCAATGGCAAACAGACTGATAATAATAGCGAGGCTCACTATTGGCTGCTTGGGTTTGATGTCACAGTCTGTCATCCACTTATCTGGTGTGCAAATACAGTGGGCGGCAAGCTGGTAGCCCACAATGCAAGACTGGTGCTAGATTTGCCAAGTCACCATGGTACCCACTCCCTAGAAAGTACTCAGAAATTTGCCAAAGGACAACTAAAAGAGTTGACAGGGCCACTGAAAAGGTCATGGGTCAGACCTTTTCATCTTTCACGCTCAAAGGTATTCTTTCCATAGTGTCATTACTGTTATGTCTCATCAAATTATTAACGGTTGACAGACTTGTAAAGTTTAGGGTCATGCTCAATCTGTCAATCAGCTTAACAGGCAACTCAGCCCCCTGCATGTGCTTATTACTAAGGTACCGGTATAAGTCAATGAATTATGAATCATCCTCATGAAGAATGACACAAAGGAAAAAAATCTTTAAAATAATGATGGAAAAATAATCAGGTGCACCTGTCCCAGCTGCCAATCTAAAGTGGACTCATTCTTGAGTAATATTCATAAATACATGTACCGGTAAGTGTTTAAACTATTCAGTTTTGATTTCAACTTCTGATGTTAGTTTCTTGTTTGTCATGTTTTGCATGTACACGTACATGTACCACCCCTTCCACGAAAACTTGTGAACATTTTAGGCAGTACAAAAGAAAAAAGTTTAATTCAGCATTTAGACAATTCTTTTAAGAAATACTGGTACCTACATGTACATGTACCCGTACATGTACAGTGTACTGTACTGTACCGGTAGATCAGAAAATAGTGTACAGAAAAAGGAGGGAAATGACACTTAAAATCTACAAACTTTTGTACAATATACATGTATAAAACATAAATGGCTTGTATGTGATCTTTTAAAAATTTTGGAAAAATTAAGAACCTACAAAACATATAAAAACAACAAATTCACAGAAAATACCGGGTACTCCAATAAGGCTTCTACATGTACATGTACATGTACACACTGAACATAAAGTGCAGTTATTGGAGGAAGAACATGGATGAGTGCAATAATATTTTTACTCTCGGACTTGTTTGGAATCCAGATTAATAGGAGGCCCACTTGTAACTGCCCACATATACATGCATACGTTGTACAGTGCCGTGTTTGTAGGCCCTACCGGACTGGTACTTTGTCAATCCCAATATGTCTGCACGAATTCACTTCCAAGGAGCTACATGTACATGTAGTTCGGACTTACATCATGTATGGTCTTGTTTTCGATTTTCCCCATTAGATTTTTGCTGTACATGTATGTACAGGTTCATTCCCATGGCTTGGAGAAATTGTAAAGAGAAAATACCGTACGATAGTGTCAAGAGTCTTCTGCTCCTCCCTGAAACCATCCCTTGACATCCATGTACGTACATGTACTACCATACATGTAGAAGCTAGTTTTCTTCCACATCAAGTGTTTGATTTCCTCAAAATATCTGCAGAGCAAAAACTGCCATGCAATATTTCTTTTGCACAGCAATTGCCTAATTGTTTGTAGCATTTTTTTCACACAATATACACATGTATCTGCATGAAATCACTATAAAAGAAAAATAATAAAACAAAGTCTTCAATGATGGTCTATCAAATCATTTTCAGAGCAAGTACATGTAGGTTCTCAGTTTAAGGCCGGAAAATTTTTTATAGTGGGTAAAGTAAAAATAGGGGTAAAATACCGTACAGGTCTGCGCACAGGATCTGCCTAAAAGAGCTGCACATGATGAACATACATGAGTACATGTATCCTGCCCCTTTTTTCTGATGAACTAAATTGCAGTGTTGAAAGAATCTGGCCTTTGTGTCAGCTTTCTTGTGTGGCTGGCGATCGCTTACTTGCAAAAGGATATGTTGATGTACATGTACCTACATGTATAATGTGGCACACTCTGATTTTTTAGTGCCTTGCAAGATCAATGTTTTTATCCCAAATTCATTGTACCGTAAGTGAAATCAGAAAATCCCAAAATTCTGATTCAAAAATCTTGATTTACAAAAATCTTGACTCTCGTTTCATTTCTGATGAAATTTTTCTGAAGTCCAAAATGACCTCTTTAACCCTAACCGCCAAGCATATTGTTTGGCTTACACTACACAGTACTACAAAATACCGGTACTAAGCAGTAGTCTGAGCCTGAAGGACCTAACGCTACAAATTACTACTTCTGGCTAGGTTACTTTCATTGTTACTCATACAGAGAACAATAAAGCCATGTATTCATAGTGCCAGAGCACTGTATGGTACATTGTCTTTTCTATTGTAAAACATATATTTTTATATATATATCTGTATACATGTACATGTATATATGCAATATGTGCAATACGGTAAAATCGTGGCTAGAGATACTCTTAGACATGAAAAGCTATTATATTGATTATAATGTTCAAGTGTGCAATATTGTCACTGATTTTGTACACTGTACATGTGTATGCTTTAATCATCAACAATCTGTCTGTCAGTAAGACCGAATATTCGCATATTCGATTGAATTGAAGGTCGAATATTCAAAGAGTGAATTATTTGAATTGACTCAGCTTTAGACACTGATAAAATTAAGGACACTGTCTCTGATAATAGTCACAGATGTTTTCTAATAACACTCAACAGATATAAGACCAGTTCAATCAGCGCTATACTTGGCATGATGTGGACCATTAGCCTACGTACAGGTAGGTCAACATGAAATACATGTAGCTGCACTCAATTTGTGTTAATACAAACCTTCAAAATCCACCTTTGTGTGTCAGTGAATCTAAATTGTCAACTTTTGTTTCACTATTTCAAATGGTACTGGTACATGTAGGCCTACATGTACACATGTACATGTACCGGTATTTTACTGCCTTTTGGGTTTTCATGCTGAGTATTTCCATATGCATGAGCAAAAGTGTGATGTCATCCCACCAAGAAACCCTTGTTTGGCGCACTGTTTAATCTTGTGCAAATTCATTGTACTCCTCCATCTGCCTGTGAATGAAATCCATTCTGAGGCTCATCTTGAGAAAAATATAAATTTCCCCACAAGTCAAGACTGTGCTATACAGCCTCAATGTTACATTGGTTAGCACACAAAAAGGCCTGCATTTTGTACGGTTTTGCTGGACTAAGTTTTCCGTTCTTTGCCGATTCATATTGTTGTACACGTATATCTCATACATGTAGTGTGAGTAAATTCTGGGTTCATAATTTGAACAGAACGCACTGAAGTACTGGTACACTGTACCTGTACATGTACAGTACTATGCCTACGGCCATTTTTCCAATACTCAAGTTTGTCTCTGTAGCACTACTACTAGCAGGCTTTGTCACCAAACTCAATCCCTGATTGTAGGTCCAAAGCATTCAAATTAGATTTAAGTACTGTAATAATGGAAAATGGCCATTGTCTGCCCTGAATGACATCACAGAATCAATGGCCACACTGAGTTGCCAACAAAAGTACAGACAATTTGAAAAAATGGTTGAAAATGTCATACGCAAACAGCATAGCATATACATGTATACACGTACATGTACATGTATGCTCTGGAAAGTGTACATGTACACTGTCACTGACCATGCTGGTTGTACAGTCCTGACAGTAGGGGCGTACATGTAATAAATTAAAATGATGTACATTTTTGTACAATACATGTACTAGGCTATGTTTGTATTATGCGTCCTGAGCATACAACACGTTGTTCTACGAGTCCTCCTTTTCCGTGTACCACTTTTCATTTCAGTACATTTTCAGGAAAGTAACAGAATTCACATACATTATTGAAGAACACATGAGAAGAGTACTACTACTAGTACTCCAACTGTAGTACATGGACTAGTCTACTAGTTACAATGACAGAAAAATGATGTATAAGGAAAATTCACTGCAGCTAGGCCCGTACTTTTTTTTTTGATTGTAGTATATCAGTTATTATTTTCTAGTAATGACCCAGCACCTCATGTGTAAGCAGGCAGTGTTAAAATGTTAAAGACACGTTAAAGAACAACATTTAGGTAAAGGGTGAAGCACAGATTTGCTTTTGTTGTACCCTAACCTATTGACAGACATACATATTATAACATAGGACAATACAAGACATGAACATGTTTTTGGCAATGATACACACGGACAAACACTGACAGGCAGGAGATAATACAATGCATCAAAGTACAATTCTAGTTGGTAGATTTTTCAACTTTAGAGCAAATGTTAATAAAGTGGGCGCTGCTTTTATAATTTCATTTAGGCTATTCCAGTATTGGACACCAGTATTGGACATTTTAAATTTTCAAAATTTCTATGTACCATTCCTACCTTAAACTTTTATTCAAAGAGAACTGTTTCTGGGGTGAGTACGTGTAATACAGCGATGCCAATCATGTCAACTTCGAGTCTTCAGCCACTTCCGGCTCAGCGTATTGAGTAAGTCCCGCGCTGGGGCCGGTGACCGGCGATGCGGTGTCCCGTGCGTAGCACGCAGTGATGTAAACAGCCTACATGCACACGTACGTAGGCCTACATTTCGAAAAGCTGAAGTTCAACGTGTTGAACTTGCTCCATAAGAGGAATAAGATTGTACGAACCAAAGCGCAGCTACCAAGTTCGTAAAACCACGGAGCTATGGTTAAAAAGTTTTGCGAGCTCAATCGCGAAATTACCAGGTCGTACTAAATGTGCAGCAAAAGCCGAAGGCAAAGTTCCACGCGTACAATTTGCAGCCACTGACTGTAATTTATAAAGGTGTCAGGTCAACTCGACCGGTTGACTCGACTAGGGCCGTTTTCCAATACTCAACTGCTGCTGCGTCTCAGGCTTCAACTGTTTTTTACTACCTGACTTTGAGACTTTGAAGCTGTAAGCGCACCAATTAGTCTAGTAGTACCACAAAACATCCAATAAGATGCAAGAGAGCAAAAGCTTACAGTAATCCAATTTGATTTGATTAATTTGGGGATTAGTTTGGGGGACGGACCTGAGACGGAGACGAAGTTGAGTATTGGAAAACGGCCCAAGGCTTTTGCTTTTGCTTCCGTTTTTTTTCAGTCTTGTACCTAGACGCAATCACAGATTATACTCTGATCCCTACACACTGACTACACACTTTTTTTTTGAGTGAGGGCGCTCTTCATTCTATCAACAAAATAACGATCTTGCCAACGCGAAGCGACCGACGCTGAACCACACCGTACATGTGTATATTTGCACTTTCCTTAAGCAATAATGGTAAAGAAAATATTTAAATTTTTTTTGGAATTTTGAAGCGCACCTGCTCCTAGTGTTTGGTTCAAAGAATTAATGAAAAGGAATGCTGTATCACGTTTCCAACAGGCAGTTGGGCAAGCGCACCTTCCGACCTGGTTCGTCGTTTACCGTACATACCGTCTGCCAGTCATGACATGTTTGAGTGCCACGCTCGCAGCGCCAGGGAGGAAGGAACCCCAGAGTTTTAGGAGACCCTCTGTATGTGTTTTGCCATGGAGGAAATGTGTTTTATTCCTCCATAGCTAGGCCTAGACCCACTAACTGGGGGCGTTAGATGAACTAGAACTGTTTTTTTTTTTTTAATTTTAGACCTTACATGTATGCCCTACATGCATTAGTAGTGTGGCACGGATCACTCCCGATTTATCCTTAAGGATGGATTGGGAGTGAGAGTCCGTGCCACACTAGTGGGGCTAGCATGTATGTAGATCAAGTCCAAAATTAGAAAAAAAAAACGAAGTTCTAATACCCCAGTTAGCTGGTAAGGCCCAGTGGGTCCAAGTTTGAAATGTTCATGAAATAGTGTTTACTCACCAATCTCCCATTTTCTACCCAACGACGCTTGCACCATACCATACACTTTGTCATTGTGTGCATCACATGGTGCATCTGTGGGGGCTGAGCTACATGTTCATGTAATTCCACTTCGTCAGTCATGTCAGTTCAACCATTTTTGGAGGGGGGAGTAGTGGAATCGTGTTTTTATCGCATGAGCAGCCTAGCTGTATTATTGAACTGATACTAGCAGGATACCATGACACTACCTGTGTGGCTGTGATAGGTACATGTAATATGTACGCCACTTCCCAGGCCTCCAAAAATGATCGGTTCTGTTTTCAAGAGCTACATGTATGGGTACCTCAAGGTTGTTGTCACTGGGAGATTTGATTGCAGAAGTGGAATTTGTATCACCAGTAATTTACCTGAGGATGGATTTTTTTTAACTGATATTGTTACAGCCCTGTATAAGCAAAATGGGCCAAAAGCCACATGAAATATTAGAGTAGTGACTTACAGAACTTTCCGCAACTTACACTGTACATGAGGCTCTAAGTTAGTCCGAACTGCAGTAGACTGCATCTTAACGACTTCCCTGTGAATTTGTATGAGTTTGTAATACTATGGGTTTTTGAATGCAGCCCAGGTAGATCAAATCAATGCAGATCAGGGTGCATATTCTTCAATGAAAATTCCGCTTTCTCGGTCACATTTTACCTGAAAAGCCGTCCAAACTGATCCATATTTCTCGAAACTGCTGACACTTTTTCCTGTTGTTTTTAAGACCATGCAGCTGACTGTTTGAAAAAGTCTGAGCGTTTTACTCACTACCTTCTCATTCTTCTGACAGTAATGATCCACACACCCCATGCACTTAGTCAGTTAGTATGCATTACGCACTGCACATGTTTCAGGTTGGTGGTCGACCGTTGTGTATCAGCTCGACCACTTTTGGAGGTGGGGATGGGAATCTTGTTTTTTTTTCCATTATCGGAGTTGTGGCTTTTGAAGTTCTTGAATATCCCCTATTCTACCGATACTTCTGGAAACCAAAAGGCGCAGTCTCTGTTTGCCTTTAGGTTACATTACTGTGAGTCTATTTTTTAGAAATTAGAGTTTTTACTGACAAAGCACACAGTGCATGTGTCAGGCTGATGGGCTTACTGACCATCTCAGTCATTAACAATATCTGCTCAACCATTTTTCAAGGCAAGGATGGAATCTTGTTTAGTACATGTCATACCCCTAAAACATGCTTGCGGGGTTAATTTACCGGTAGTCAAAAGTTCCATATGTACAAAAATGGGTAATTTGAACATTTACAAGTACGAGGTTCATGCCAGAATATCTTTCTCCCGCTTCACAGTACAGCTTATGGTGCCCAAGATTCCTTCCCCACCTCCAAAAATAGTCCAGCTGTTATTGTCAGTTGCTGTCACAGTCGGTTGGGCCCCCCCCCCCCATCTCAACACATGCACAGTGTGAGGCACATGAAGGGAGCAATGTGACTGTCGTGTAGAAAATGAGAGATTGGTAGATGAACATTTAAATTTTTCAAAAACAGTCGATCAAAGGGTCAAAAAATCTCTTTTTAATCAATTTTCAAGAGACATAGGTATGCTACATGTAGGACGGCTCTCCCTGAAAAGGTTGATTGAGAAATTAGCATTTGTGTCGCAAGTAAATTGCCTCATGAGCAGAGGCTCGATTCAAAAACAGATGGATATGGGCAAAAGGCACCAGGCAGTGCAGTTTGGTTTGGAGAAGTAGACTGCCCCTCGCCCTACGTGTACTTCAGAAACTGTAATAATATAAGGCATAACCCTGTATGCAGTACAGCACAGCTTGACAAAGGCTGTGGGCTTTTGAATGCAGTCCAGCTAGATCAGATCACATGTACTGCACTCACAAATTCAGTACATGATGCAACCTTGAAAAGCTCCGTTTTGCTTCTCATGGCTTTGTACCCTTCGTCCACCCTTAGACTGACTGGGCTGCTTGCACACTGTGCAGGACAGGACAACAAGGTCTGGAGGTTCTTCAGAGGGCGCAACAACGTAAGGTGGAATGGCCACAGCAGCCCCACCACACCAAGCCACCAATACAGGTAATGTACATTGCTCTGAAGTCTCTGTTCTGTTTTTGTTAACCTGTATAAATGATGCATACATGCATGTCCATGTGTAGAGTATATGGGGATTGAAATCAACCCTGACCGTGCCAGACACAGCAAAGTCCACAAGGTGGAAAAGTCTGGTGCATTTTGTTGCAGTGGGCACTTGAGAGCAGCTCAACAAACAGGCCATGTTGAGGCAATGGGCACTAGTCCTATTCAACAATGCCACTGTTGGATTCTTTGGTGGTGGGCAACCACAGGCTCCCAGGTCATTTGGCCTTGGGCATAGTAAAGGGAAATGAACAGATCTTGTTGCACTGGTCAGTCAACCCACTGTGACAAGTAATGAAGACTGATGCGTCTGGCAGGATTTCTCGCCAAAATACCCTGGAGGGTTAGCGTGGAAGACTTTCTTCTAACCTATGGGACAAATGCATAGAAGACTGGTGAAGACTCTATCAGAAGTTACCCCATCAGTTTTTGCTGCAATATTCAGTGGTAACTTTAGGTTGAGGGTGACATTTCCATGGTAAATGCTGGTTTTCGTTCTCCCCTGTTATCCCTCAGGATGCCATGATGCATACTTCCATTGATGAAGCCTTTACAAGCATTTTACAGTACATGTCCACCACAACCAGACAGTGTCGGGTAAGTCAACTCAAGATGGGGTTAGGAGATAACAGATAAATCTACCCATGGAAAGATTTAAGAGATTAGAGTGATAAAAAAGAAATGACTACCTACAAGGCTTTTCTGTAGAGATATTGAGTGAGGCCAAGTTGAACTTAATCATTTGCATTATAAAGCTAATATAGGAGCATCGGAATTTAAAACTGACACCACTCTCAGAAAAGCCAGATTTAGAGTGTTTTATGCTCCGTCTTATTTTCTTTACTTGATTGGCTCATTCTCTAGGTGACACAGACCGGTATTACTACGTAGATACCAATAGCATGATTCTGGATACGTCCATTTTTCATGGGTAATTGTCAGAGATATCATAAATACACCCATGTTTCTGACAGAGGCAAAAACTGTTCCCAGATTGTTTTCAGTTGAGTACAGCTAAGGGTGTTTATAATTGCTGAAAAAAAACTTCTTGGAGTTTGGCTCCAAAGACTTGAAAGGTTATTAAGTTGGACGGCTTTTCCATGAAAATCAGGTAAGCATTGACACTGGAAGATGTACACAGTATAAGCTGCTTTTCAGGGTTTGTCTCAAAAGGCAGAAATTTCCTGTTCCCGCAGGAATGGCCCTTAATGGAACACTATTCCTAGGTTAGCTACAAGCTCACCTAGACCCCTCTCCCAATTAAGAACATGCCTGTTCTAAGAAAAAAATACAGTTGGTGTCCCTGATTGGAACAATAGTGTTCTCTGTGAAATATTAAGTGGACAATCCCTTCTGTAGGGGCTTATTTCCTGTTGGGATATTTGAGAACTGGCAAGAAATGGCAAGAAGTTCATATTCTCTCTCTCTGTCCTCAAAATAAAAACACTGCCAGTAGAGGAAATGGAGACTAGATAGATTGCAAAGGTAACCTCAGACTGATGCGCAAGCTGGAAGAAGTTTTAAAAAATTGATTGTAGCAAACAAGTAGAAGTGTTTAAAAAGTACAGATTGCCCTTTAGTGCTCTGACTTGAAGGCATTTTTTTGCAAGACGCAATCTTCTTTTTGCAATCTTCATCAATGTTTTTAATTTTCAAACAGCGGTATTACCGAAGCGTCCCTCCTGCTCAACACAATCCATCAGACAAACAGCATGTTAGGCGATTCCACACACCACAGTATACAGAACTACACAAGAAACACCCGGTAAGTTCACATGGCGTATTCACAGAGTTCTCTTTTCTTTGCTTTGTTTTGTTTTGCGGGGAGGTAGTTTTAATTTTTCTTTTTTTTGTTTTGGTGAGGGGGGAGGTAATTTTAACTTCACTTTTTATGGGTAAAAGATGTTCTGCTGAAAAAGCTCTTACATGTTTCTTTGAAATAAGTTCTAATTGAGGGATTATTTTGAACGAAAAATGAAAATAACAAAGCATACTTGAATTAAACTTCAAGTCAGTCCTGATGTCTGATTGTATAAATACAGATGCTTTTATTTTAAGGTCTTTTCAAAGAAATTAAAAGTTGAATTTAATCAATTTTTCAAAACTTTTAATAGTGTACAATGCATGATCATTTCTCATCAAGCAAAATTTGAATTTCTTGCATCTTAATGAAATTTTTGTGTTTAATTTGGTATCAGAGCTATTGGAAACAGAC
This sequence comes from Acanthaster planci, assembly GCF_054643075.1. Lineage (NCBI taxonomy): Eukaryota > Metazoa > Echinodermata > Asteroidea > Valvatida > Acanthasteridae > Acanthaster > Acanthaster planci. The sequence goes on from NC_141777.1 coordinate 32,043,275, forward strand.
GGACAAAGGTATCACAGGACTTCCTTTCTTTCCTGTCTACAAATTGAAGTTTGATGCAATCGGTTGTAAGACACTGTTGTTTGTTACCGCATACATGTAAGTTGAACTGGAATTCTATCTTCATCACACAGTTGCTTCATTCAGAAGATGTCCATGTTGTGGTGGCCCCAGGAACTTATGCTGTGACCGCTGGTGCCTGGGGTACAGCGCAGCAGCAAACCCACGTCGTTCACGTCAACAAAGGGCAAAGCGTGGATTTGGACTTTGTACTTTAGCCGGTGGTCTTGCTTTCCATTAACCATTGTCTGTTGAAATCAAGTACGCCTTGGAGTCGATCATCACAGGATACATGCGTGCACCTGGTAACCTGATGACTGCTAACCGTGTTGCACCATTCATTTGGCTGAGACGTTACCTTAGGCCTGGCTGTTTTTGCCTTTGAACAGCGCTCTGGTTTCATGGACTTGATTGCAAGAAATAGAGCCGGAGTATGTGATGAAAACAGGAAGAAATCCACACACTGTAAAGACATTTTTACAAATTTCATTTCTTTGGAAGTAAATTTCTCATTAGAGAAGAGAAAACTCCAGTTTCTTTCAAGAATAAACATATCTGCAACCTAGGTTTTCTTCAATGGACCCGGAACTTCAATTACAAGATGACAATTTATAAAACAGAAATTTAGACAATCCAAAAATATTGCATGAACTGTTTGCTGAAGAAGTAGGATTTGGCCATTTCTGAACAAAACATTCTTGACAATGATAGTTGCCGCAAAATTTCACAGTATGCCATGTTGCCACACACTGATATTTAGAACTGTTGAAGCCCAGGAAATGGGTTTGGCTGATTTCACTGATCTTTGTAAACCCTACCAATGTGAAATCATGTTTTTGTGGGAATTAAAGAATGGTGTTTTTAGCATCATGTGTTCACATGCTAAGCATGGTGAAACTCCTTGATTGAATTAGTGAGAAAAGGCAATGTGAAAACCTTGATGTTTCCTGCTGGATCACAGTACATTCATCTGGAAGTTGTATTGTAGATGTTTTTTGTCACTTTAGGATTTTTTTTTAAAGATTGGGTGAATCAAGTCTTCGAAACCATCAGGTATTGTGTGACATTTAATTAGTAGGAGCTGTTGGCGATGTTCTGTCTGTAGGAGATAAGGAAATGTTTCCCTTGCCACAAAAAGTGCATGGTGGTGAGGGGTGGGGAATCAAATGGCACCCCCTCCTGTTAAAAAGTGGGGAGGGGGGAGGATTATACCGGGGTGTTGCAGGGCATTCAGCAGGAGCGAACTTACAAACCACCAAGGGGTGTGGGCATGAGCATAAACCCAGGGGACTTTTTCCTGGTTAGAAAAAAAATTAAGGCAAATTAAGATGAATTTGTCTTACCAACAACCACAATGTATTCAATAGCACTCAAAAAGGGAGAATATATGTAATTTCCATGGCCGGGCAAGTCGTTCCCCCAGCCACATACATTATTACACGCCCACACAAATCCCCATCTGCCACACCCTCCAATTTCTGGTACAAAGTTCCATCGCGGGACGTAAGGCATGGTAATTTCAAGCATCTTGGTTATTTTAAGCAACTTTTCTCGTTTTCTGGCCTTGACTATTAGTCCCCCCCACCCGTCATCATCGGCCTCGGCTCGGTACGTACGCAAATTTGTACGTGTGCCAGAGAGGGCGCTATTGCATTGCGTCAGCTGCATTTTATTTCGTGAAGTTCATGTTGATTCGCCACCGTCGCTTCGGCCTTCGTAGAATTATGCTAATTTGCCACGTTTTGTCGTTTTACCGACACGATGTGTGTGAAAGATCAGCAAAAGTGTAATGCTGACTTTGTGTTCCTATGTCAAAATCATGTCTCATCTTGGAAACACGTGATTCGATCAGAGGAACCATCGAAGTTCTAACGTTAGTTCAGAGTTGTCACTCAGTTGTGGTGAGTTGGGGCAAATTTGATTTGTCAACGTGGTCACTTGAACTGTTCCTTGCTCTATGGTTGAATAAGGCTAACTGAGCAAGGCAGCTCAGACATTCACTGTCATAGACAGGACGAGTGCAAGGTGGATACAAAGATTTTGTCCCAGACATGATTTAGGATAGGGTCAGAGTTAGACTAACCGTACTCACAGTCATCAGGTCATGATGGTTGGTACAGTACATCAATATGTACATTGCGTATGTATAGGGCGTACACCTTTATGTACATGATGACATGAATTATTGATGTACTCTAACGTTACATTGTATGGACATGACGAATGCCATGGATGGGTGGTGTGAACTACTTAATTATTCCTTGTTTGATGTTCGACATTCAATGTTGAACGAGTAGCCGTTTGATATTTGAATGTTGAATAAGTAATGCACCTGTCAATTGTAATATCTGAAGCACCAGAATCAGGGGGCCGACGACCCAAATCGCTACAATCTTTCTTTGCGAACGTCTCAGAAATAGTTATGGAAATTCATCCAATAGCAAAATTTGTTACGCGCTGTGTGGAGACGGGGCAGCCATTGTACAACCCCGGCCAAGTCCCTGCTATCGTCCCGGGTCAGCGGGGCAGCCATTGTACAACCCCGGCCAAGTCCCCGCTATCGTCCTGGCCGGCGGGGCAGCCATTGTACAACCCCGGCCAAGTCCCTGCTATCGTCCCGGGTCAGCAGGGCAGCCATTGTACAACCCCGGCCAAGTCCCCGCTATCGTCCTGGCTGGCGGGGCACCTTTTTTTTGGACATCCCGGGCTACATTTTCGAAAGTCCCGGGTCCCCCGGGCCCAGGATTACAAATGACAGGTGCATAACCACTTGAAATTCAGGATGCATATCCCTAAGAGCAATGGAGTGCAAAAGGCATAGAAAACAAACTGTCATGACTGTGCCAACTACATGTACATGTATCGGTACATTTCAGGGCTTGTTTGACCCAAAACAACGTGAACAACCCCATGCGTACATGGATACATGTACATGTGAATGGACGTGCATGGTGGTGGAGTGTGTTTGGGGTCCTTTTGCACTCCATCGCTGTTAGGGATGTGCATCCTGAATGTCACACGGTTACTTATTCAACATTCAAATGTCACACGGTTACTTATTCAACATTCAAATGTCACACGGTTACTTGTTCAACACTGAATATCAAACGTCAAACAAGGAACTACATGTAACTTTACAGTTCATGGATGTACTGGTAGGCCATGTACATGTAGGCCTACTGTGTGTTTGACTGACATGACTGATGGTCTTGAAAATGTTAGGCCTACCCCCCAACTATAGCATAAGTCCCAACTGTAGTGCTGCCCAACTATTGTTGACCAATGTCTGTGGGAAATGTCTCAACATTATCCAAATCAATGTGTCTCACACTTGACACAATTCATCTAAAATGTGGCACTGTATCTGTTCATCTAGCCGTATGACCAATGACATGACATTTGTAAGCAATATGACTTTGGCACATGCTGGGCACATCATGCACACAGGGCTTCTCTGCTGTAGTTGGGCCGGCCCAACTGTAGCACTCTAGTTGGGGCGGGCCCAACTATAGTTGGGACTGACGCTATACATGTAGTTGGGGCGTAACAAAGACATGATGATTCACTGAAATAAACTTAAAAATCAGGCCTACATGTACTTCAGTGTACGTTTAGCCCGAGTAACTACTGTAGCATGACTAGGACTCTGCAAATCACCTCATTTAACATTTGGGCATGTTGGACATCAGGCTTGTGCGAATCCACACTGGAATTGGATAGAACTGATTCCAAATTTGGAATCGGAGTCACGATTCCACGTTTTTACGGAATCAAATCCACACCACTGCCGAGTCCGTAACCTCGAGGTCTGATTCCGGGAACAGTCCAGCAATTCCAAAAGACTGCCCTATAAAATGATCCATTGATTTTTTTAAAAATGTGTGGTTTTATGCCAAATCAATGAGCCTAAACCGTGCGGCTTTATTTTCGTTGCCAAAAACTGAAGTCTGTGACGAGACGTGGCCCACATGCTTTGCAGAATTGCAGCGGCACCATGCAGTACTCCAACCCATTTGTCTGCAGCACGCCGATGGCCCACTGTTGGCTGCATGCCAATTGTGACTCTTTAACATGCTGAGCATTTGGGTGCTACATGTACATTGTGAGCGATGAAATCTACATGTACATCAAGTTTTTCCCACTTGCCAAATTCCTTGCAATGAAATTTCTTGTTGCTGGTTACCCTCTATTTCTTATTGGAAACTCGATTGTAACATCTGAGAATAGACACCAATTAGAAACTCATTCCTTGGAGTGTTTATTACTTCCAAAAAAAAAGTCTTCCCCTGGACCAACGATGCATTTTAATCTTCAAGATCGAAGCAAACTGTGGTGGAAAAAGTAGGCCTAAATGTACATGTACTTCGTCACATGTATATTACAAAAATTTGCTCAGAAATGAAAGAAAACCCTGAACAATGCAGCCCTTTGCCTGACATTAATTCTCCCTTTACCATGAAATACTCAAAATACAAGTAACTGTTGAAGCATTTGAAAATTCCCATGATGCCAGCTTTTGGAAAATTCCCCAAATCCCACAAAGTTTGACATAAATCAGCGGTCCGAAGTTGTTTAAAGTCAAACATTTCCAGGGTTTTCCAACTAAACTTAAACCATTCACAAGAAAGAGAAGCTGGTGAGATCGGCAATGGCATCAGCCCAGGTGGAGATCGGTGTTCAAATTCATGCATGTTTCTAATAGTCCTGCATGCATTGACAGCTCTCGCTGGTGCACGAACGTATGGACCTGTGGCTGTGGGCCGACTGCAAGCATTTCTTTGCGGATGCTTCGTGTTTGAGTCTGAGATACATGTATGCACCATGATTACCATCATTCACTCTGCCAAAACACCCAATCTTTATTCTTTGACTACTTTTCATCCTTCATTTCTGCCATGAAGAAAAGAAATTCTACTCAACCTGTTGAGTGAATTGAAGGTCAAATGAGCAATGATCAAAATTTCCCATCTCTGCCTTGGAACAAGACTAATGGCCTCGGGTTGAAGCTGGTAGTGGGCATACACATAGGAAGAATGTAGCTTTAGGCATGTTCACCAGCGATTGCACGAACAAGCCACTGACGCAAGTGGTGCTCTGTGGTGTGCAAGCAGTCCAGTTTTTGATGGAATTTACAATCGAAAGATCAAGAAAACTATCATAGTTCATCGTCGGTGGAATAAGGTCACATTTTTTGGGACTTTAAGGGAAAAAATATTTCTTCAGTACGTTTTTGGCAGCATGAAAATAAAGGTGCATGTACATACCTTATGTTTCTTTCTTGTGAAATATGCATTTTAGAACTCATGGTCACTTCTACATGTATGTAAACTGGAAAACTTGAATGCCGGCGGGCTATGTAGATTGATAATCTTTCATGTTTCTGATGCAATAAAAGGGGATAATTTTTAATGACACGAGTGTTTAGGAAACAACTTACAAGTGCATTGTGCATGTAATCTCGGGTATACTCAAATGGCATTCGCACATGTAAAAATTGGAATCGATTCCAAAAATGCTGGAATCGCCCAACGCTGTTGGACATGGTCATCAGTCATGGCAGTAGTACACAGAGTCCTATAACCTGAAATCACTCAAAATGTAGCTCGTACCTTGAGTACCTACTTTTAGAATTCAAAGTCACTGCTCCGTCACTACTTATGTGACTTGGAGCCAATGTACCTGAGTAGTTACACTACATGGGTTTTTTAATCGAACTTTTGAGGTGAATGATCTAGCAGCTTGAACTCTGCTTTTCAAGCAAATTTTCCTGTGAGAGCAAACTTGAGGTACCTATGTGTAGCTCCTAAAATGGGTATAACAGGGGTGTCAGAGCACGAGACCAAATATTTTCTTAAAAACTGAGATTTGTACTCAACACTCTCTTGTTTCCACCCAACAATGATTGCACTGTTCATGCCATTTGTGTTTATCACATTTGGCATGTGTTTGTTCTGCACCATTTGTGGAGGTGAGGGACTTCTAAGATCATGCATGTCACGTGTCTCAATGGTATTAGCTTACACGTCACGACGGTCGCACAATGAAAACAAGTAAAGATGCCAACCCCCGCCACCGAAAATGCATGCACAAATGAACGAGCTTGCAATCGACAGAGATTATTGAGAACATCCAAAGATTGACAGATGACATAGCTGACAAAATTATGTATCCGACAATCTCATTTACCAAGGGCAGGAAGGTCACGGCCAGCAATCACTGTTTCAGCGTGTTACTTTTGGAAATGAAAAGGTTATTTCAACAGAATCTTATGCTGCTTTTCTGCATGAAATTTGAGAGGGAAGTAAAACCTTTCTCCCAAGAAACGAGCATTGGTGAGGCTCTAAACTTGTATGTGTATGTGCTAGCTTACCTTTTTCTTCAACTGTATCTGCCTTGAGCAGAAGCATCGGTTGAAAAGATCCACGTTGGTGGGGGTTCATTTTGAATACGTGTAGCAACACGACCATGCATGTAACATGTACGTGTATATATGCCAGAGTCATTGGTGATCCAGTGAAGTGCTGTTCCCACCACAGGAGCCTCCGTTGCTAGGAAAATTGTGCCCTCTCTTGGTCCCGCATTGGGCTCACTCGTAGACTCCTCATTCATTTTCATTTGGTTGTCTCCTTTGTATTACATTTTTCTAGTTGAAAGATTTCATGAAAAAATTTGAAAAATGAAAAAATGCTGGGATGTGTTTTAATCTTTGCTCTGACACAAAATGTGAAATTTCATGCCATTGGCAAGTTACATGTACTGTAGTAAGAATTGCATACCTTTTCACCATGTTCACACAAATTTCAATGTCTTATTTCACGATAGTCAAAAGGGAAAAAATACTTGAGCCTTAACCCTAATACTCCTCAATCCTTCACCTCTTGGAGGACTGAGGAGTGTTAGGGTTAATGCAGGTCAGCAAAATTCCTGGCCATTAAATGTTAAACCATAGAGCTGGGTTGTAGCTCTATGGTTAAACTATGTACAATAGTGTATTGTCATGATTGTTGAAGAGAAACGTGGACAGGCAAAATTCTGGTTTCCTGTGCAGTGTACATGTAGTCAATACATGTATGTACCATTTTTTTGTAAGGAAACAATCTCAAACAAATATCATCCAGTACAATACATGTACATAATACATTGTACATTGTATTTTGGTTTTGAGTAAACAGACTGAATTGCTGATTGTCGTATTCATCAGTCATGCTAATGCGGGGTCACTGGTGAATTTGATGCAGTTTACAGTACAGCATTCAATGTATGTACATGTACACAGAGTTTTGATTTTACAAGACCCTGCCGTCCCCGTTCCTGGCCCCTGTGTAGGAAACTTCAATTGAATACTTGGGAGTTGAGGTGGGTCTCTGTGTCATTTTGGTTAACCTAAAACCAGAATAATGCTTGCACAAAGCCGCGAGGTGTGCATGATTCAGAGCAGTCCCACAAATGGTGAGTTCAGGCCCGTACAAAAGCTGGCATTTGTGACCCGATAAATTGAGTCAGTGATGTGTGAAGCATTTAGTCTGGCGATAAAGGGGAAGAACTTTGCCACACGTCAGCAGAAATAGTGAACTGACATGTGCATGTACATGTACATGTACTGGTACCTGTAGGCAGACATACATGCAGTACAGTGTACATGTACATGTACATCAGTATATGAATAAAGTCATCTGGAACTGTCGCATGTAAGTATGTAAAATATATGTGTATATTTTCAAAGTCCACTGAGTCCACACTTTGCCATCGCGCCCTACATTACAGTAGGTGGACTTCTTTTGTGCAGAGGTCCCCACTATGTATTGTATGCCAGGCCTGCACAATCCAACAGGCTTGATCTCTCACAAGCATTTCACGTACATGTACTTGCCTTGTTGTACAGTATAAAATGTATAATGCTATGCTAGCAAGACCACAAGAGAGCATGGTGTGATTGTATGCTATTGTATTTCTACAGCATACATGTGGAAGATTTTTTTGTGAAATATAAACCCTTAATTTTCACCTTTGGCTACAAATCCAATTTTAAACCAAACAATGAGCCACATGCACATGTTTAAGATAAAGATTACATGTACGGAGTAACTGAGAGTACCAAAGTGTGACATCGTTTTAAACCAGGAAGTTTAGCTTACACGAATAGAGTATGCGCATCTTTGTTCACGCACTTGTTCTCGCGCTAATGCCTGTTACACACGTACATGTACATAAGTAAGCGTGTGATGCAGTCACTTTGTTAGTCTGTAGATGTATGGTACGGTGTAGGTACATGTACATACATGTATACATGTACATGTATGCTCTTTAATCAGCCGTGAACCAACAGTTAAATAGAGCTTCAGTTTTCATTGCATTCTCTTTACAGGTATATTTGGCATCAAGAAGTCGTGATTCCCGATTGTACATGTAATTGGCTGCCTCTCCAGAAGTAGAAGTTCCGGACATCAAGAGGTTTGTCTGTACATGTTTTTGTACATGCACATCAATTTTTTAGCAGTTACATGTACCGTACATGTAGCATTGGTTAGATAGAACCAGTATATTTGATCAGTCAAAATGCAGGTACATGTACATTGTGTTACATGTGTACATGTACAGTGTATGTACATGTACACATTGTTTTTTTATTGCACCTGTGCATGTACCTCTGCATGTACATGTAGACATGCTGCATTTACATACAGTGCCTGCAATGTACGAATACTCATTGGAAGATCCAGGGGACCAGCAGGGGGGGATGTCCGTTCCCCCTCCTCCTGGAGCAGAAAGAAATTACATGTATACTCTTGGAAAAGTCATGAGAGAAAAAATGGGATTTGTTTGCACGTAAATCTGTTGTCTATCCCTTTTTTCCTTTCCAAAAGCAAACAAAAGCCTTAGAATGTACATGTAGCCTCACCCCTCAGAAATGTTGTCCACGTAAATGAAAGATTTGTTAATTTTTTTTTGTCTCCCAAAAAATTGGATCTGAATCTGCCTGGTGATTACTCCATACATGTACCACGAGAACATGATTTTCTTTTTGAATTCGGTTGCACTGTACCCAGTACATGGGTCATTCCAGATATTAGGGGTCCAAAAGTGTGACATTTTTGTGTCCCTGTTACATCTGACCTTAGTTATTTGATAAGGAAATATCACCGGAATTGATTTCAAACTACAATGTATTGCAATTTGTTTGGCAGGCACTTTGCCCTGCCTGTAATTCATTACTCTTGGAAATTAGAAAATGTGTTCTGAACTTACAAAATCACGTCAGATGCGACAGGGACACGAAAAAAATGAACCCCTAAATTACCCACGTACAGTGTACATGTACCGGTACATGTACGTACGTCTACTAAAGTACTGCATGTTGCCTTGCCCCAGAAAGACTGTTTTGGCAGTGCATCGTGGGAAGCAGTTGACGTCTGCACAGTTGTATTCGAAGGTGCTCAAGAACTTCGCAGTTTCATGTTTTGGCTATGCAGTGACTTAAAAATCTGTGTAACAACAATGTACATGTACATGTATGTGTGGGACTATAAATTTGCATTGGTGTGTCGTGTACATGTACATGGGGGTACATGTATGTGTGGTAGAGGAAATATAGTACCTGGTACATGTACTATCCGAGCAGACGTGCCCCCATACATGTCCTACAACTGCAAGGACGCATGTACAGTACATGCACAGATAATTCATTTCGGCTCTTTTTCAACTACGTACATGTAAGTCCAGTTGAAAACTGCAAATGGTCTTGTTCCTGAATTAGCCATTTTTTAGCTTGTTCCTGAAATCGGTGCTCTAAATAGCTGAATGGAATGGTGTCAGACTTTTTTAGGACTTTTGTGGGTCCCAAGCCCTCCCTTTTTTTTTTCTAAATCTCTCATAAAACACTAAAGTTCGTTTTTATCCCAAATTTAATTTTTCTCATCAGAGTATACGGGTAATCATTTGTCAGGGAATTGACTTTATTCCTGCACAAAACCTCTCAAGTTGAAAAATGAAAATTTGCAATGTACATGTAACTTACCGGTACATGAAGCTTTCAATTTCAATATGGCCGACTGAAGAATAAGGCTCATGCATACATTACATGCGCTTCATTATATTTCTAATATGTAATACATTTGCTACCAGTACAAATGGGTCATTCTATAAATTTGGGGTCTGATGTGTGACACATTTTTCTGTCCTTTTCACATTCGACCCGTGTGATTTGACAAGGGATTTCACTGAAATTGATTTCAATTTTTGTTATTTTTAAACTAGTTTTATTTGTTTGGTTGGTAATTTGCATTACTTTAAAAAAACAGGGAGAGGATAAAACTTGCTTCAAGATTTATACAATGACCCATGTACATTTGGACATGTACATTTAAATGCAGGGCATAGACTCTGAAAAAAAGACACAAAAGGCTTCTGGTACATGTACATGTAACCACAGAACAAAGAATGTTTTCTGGCATCCTAACACTGGTGCATCACTTTACATCATGATACAATGACCCATGTACATTTAAATGTACCTGGTAGTGTATAGACTCTGAAAAGAAGATACAAAAAGCTTCTGGCAACTTAAAAAACAAAGAATGTCTTCTGACATCCCAACACAGGTACATCACTTCATACAAAACCCAGTGTCTTCTATAGGCCTGCATAATGTACTACCACACGTATACATACATGTATTTGTACAGTGTACATTCCTAAAAGCTCAGTTTCTGCAAGTTTACGGCTTATTTGTTACAGTGAATGCTTTCAAGTGAACTGTACGTAATTCCTTGACTCCTTGACCTTTAAAAAAAACGCATGCACTTACATGTGTAAATGATATTACAGATCTTCCATGTTAACGTGTACCGGGTATGTACGCCATGCAGGTACACTTTAGAGGTACATGTACATGTATGTAGTACACATCAAGCCATGAGCTAAAAATATTTCCTGCACTTCTTCAGACTGCACTAATGTTTGACTAATGAGATTTTTTTGTATTACAGTATAATACATGTACATGTATACATGTACATGTACATGTTCTGTTGCCATTACTAGTTTGTGTGCTTAGTGCATGTTGGAAAGTGGGCTGATGAAGCGCGTTTCAAGCATTGTTTTCAAGGTGTCCAGATATACATGTACATTGTACATAGTACACTTACATGCATAGACCATTAATACAGTACACCATGCACATACATTTACCCAATACTTACATTTTTCAAGTTTTGGCGTGAATTTCAAAGTATCTGAGTGCACATTTACAAGTACTTCGTATGACGTTTGTCATCTCAGCTGACTTATTATCATGCTAACCTGTCAATAAAATATTTATCCTCATGGCACTTGTGCATTTTTGGGTTCCCTCCATTCATAACAAGCATGACAAGTAGATGTCATAAAAAGCTCCTGTGTTTGTTATGGAGCACATATACACAATAGTACATGTACTTCAGAAACCTGAACATTTAGCCTTCCCCAGAGAATAGGCCAATGGAAAGACCAGACTGACAATTTGCCCGGTTTCCTGCCTTGTTGGTATTTGTTCTGCAGGTGTCTACGTTGCATGTGAGCCAGCCATTGGTCCAGCCGGCTTGCTGCGGTTGCTTTAATGGCATACAGGCAGCTCGGTGGCGTACCATATAATGCTAGTAGTATAGACAGTGACTCAGATTCCTTGGATAGTGATCGTGGCTACACTTCACGGTGAGTCAGTGGAACATTTCAAATTTTTGGTAGAGGTTGTAGAGTTTCCACCTATTTACATGTATACGCACTATTTGCATGTGTATTCATTTTTGGCCTGAGTTGAACTCAGCCGAGAAAACAAATGCTTGTGTGGTTTGGTAAGACGTACAACTATCAGGACCACCACATTTGAAAATTTGGTCAAAGTAATTAACACACCAAAGGCCAAATAAGTATAGAACAAAGATTTTTGGTGTTTGTCATCAATGGATGTACATGTATTGCATCATGTTTTCTGAGAGTTACACACACACAGCTCTACATGTACGTAAATGTACAATTGTGTGACTGTATGCACCTATGCATACAATGTAATGTCATTGAAAAAGTAAAGTTTCGTCAGGTTGGACAAACTATTTGATATTCATTTCAGGTCTAGCCCTGTGCTTACCTTTTATGTGTAAATATTTACCACATTTTGGCATGTTTGTAGACTTTTGAAGAAAACTGACACCATTTTGTAATAGTCATGATAGTATGAACCTATATGTAGGGGTACATGTACATGTGCATGTAACACACCGCTACATGCACGTGTACGTGTACAGGCATTTATGTTTTTTGTAGATGTACTTTGGGATGTAGCCCCTGAAACGTTTTATCTTACTGTACACAGTTACATGTATACCTGCATGGCTTTTGGTTAGATCTTAGAAAATGGTAGTCTTAACAAAAAGCATGTTACATCTACCTACATACCGGTACATATATTTACGTTCATAACAAGGTTTGAAGAAAATTGAAGAAACAAACAGAGTTTTCTGGAAATGACTGCTGCAGTGAAAAACTGATCTTTAATATGAGATGAATTCAGATAATCTCTCAATAGGTCAAGGAAATTGCATGCAGGATAGTCAGTACCCCAGTTTACCGGTACATCTTTGAACATCCAACAGAAGGTTTTGCTCTTCTGTACCACATACTTAATTGTTCCACTTTTCCTTCATCAGGATTTCTTGAACATTTTGCCTTGACATCATTGATTTTAAGTCTTCTTGGCTTTCAGCCCAATAAGGCTACGCGCATCGGCGTTGCACTTCATGTCTTATTCCTATCCCTTGTACATGTAGTTGTTCTCATTCCTGTGTCTGTGCAAACATGGCTGATAAGTCCAGCAACACGTCACCAACCCACTCCTGTTTGAAGCCGACCAGCGAGAGCAAGGCCCCGACGTGCCGGGCCAGCAACCAGCCCCGCAACAGAGCACGCTCAGTCAGCGACATCGACAGCAAGGGCGGGATGCGTAATCACTGCCCCTTTGGCAAGCTTCCAGAGAGGGTAACCCTGATTGTCGATCACACCCGATTCGTCGTTGACCCCTCGCTGTTTACAGCTCACCCCAACACAATGCTTGGCAGGTTAGGGCTATTTGAACATCATATAACTTTTTTTTATTCTACTTGAAATCTGTTTGAGTGTCCTGTGTTGGTTAATAATGCTATTCAAAGAGTCCCTCAAACGGCCGTATGTTTACTTAGTAAAGGTGGTGAAGCACAAACTTATGGCTGTAGTCCTTGTAAATTTACAGAACCAATGCCCACACACCAAACTGAGCAGTTTTAAATTGGTGAGTTTCATTTTGTTTCGACACCTTCAACTACCAAAGATCGAGCACCTGATATGTCTGTAGTTGATCTATGATCAATGAACTTTGAAAGTTGGAAATATCACCCAAACAAAATGGGTGTAATTTGTTTGTTTGTTTGTTGGGGTGTTTGTTTGTTTGTTTTTGAAATATTGGAGGATATCCGTTGTTCTGCTATAAATACAGATATACACATTTACACAAATTTCATGCCAAAATGATGGGCCCCTGCCAAAATGCTGTAGCTTTAAGTGCTCTTTCAAAATGAGGAAATAAGCTCAAAAGAAGTGAATCACCATGACTCAAGACAGTAACTCAATACAAGTGGGATAGCTGTCATGGTACATGTAAAGTAAAATCTCGATAACTCAAAGTCGGTTAACGGTGGTTAACACATAACTCCGCTTAACTCGAAAGAATAATTAATGTCTGCCGAAAGAATAGGCTTTTATGTACAAAAACATATCCGTAACTCGAACTGCTTATGTTGCCGGATTCGTTTACCTCAAAGTTTTGTGTAGCAGATCCAAAAGAAACCGCCACCAAAAAACTTCCAGAAAGTGTAAACAGAACGCGGGTTCTAGTTATGAATCATTTCTGACACGCACTCTTAGTATCTTCACACCGGAACACCTGCAAGTACGCTACAATGATGATCGATCTAGACACGTAACCACTCTGTGACCACAAAACCCGACTTGCAGGAATTGGCCCAATTGTTACCGTGGGCCCATTGTAGCCAGTGCGTCGACGGGCCAACTAATGGCTCTTTGCGTTGGCTGTGGCAATGCATTGGACATCTTTGTGTATGCCGCACGCGTCACTCGTACGGAAGTTACGTCTGGCCCAACTGCTTGTGCTCGCCCGTGCGATGGCTGCCCAATTAGAGTCACAAACCACAGCATGCTCATACGCAGTGGACCAACCACGTGACTGCAACGCAGAGCTTTTGCGTAGCCAAATCTCACTCCTAAAAAATAAACTAAAGTTTGAAAATAAAGAACAAAAACAGACACAAATAGCATTTTTGTTTTTACAAAATTTTATTGAAGCGCAAAAAGGTGCGCCCTCATTTGATGAAAAAAGTTGTCTGACTCATCGGGAAACCCCGCCTGAGTACTAGTATGCATGTGCAAGGCACTGCATTGCGGTGCGGTATTAGAAATGGGACCACCACAATGCGTCACACACGCACAGCGCAAAAGAAAGATTTGCCACACAAAGGCACACAGTTTAAATGATTTGCAGTACATGTAATTTGCGGCACCAAAGTTTAAAATAACCACGTCATTTCAAAAGTTTTCGTAGGGAGATCTACGGTAACTGCGCGTCAACGTATAGGTACATGTTATGATACACTTTGTAATAATGACTTAACTTCAAAAGAATTCAGGACCTTCTTTTAACTCGAATTTCGGATAACTCAAATTTTTTGCCCATCCCCCAGAGATTCGAGGTATCAAGATTTTACTGTACTTGGATAGTGGAGCATATACTACAGGCAATACAGGTCATTATCAGTGTTGATTCAACACCTAGTGTCACGGAAGAATGTACTCTTGAACTGCAGAATTTACAGATATTGATCAGTGTTGATTTAACACCCAGTGTCACGGAAGAATGTACTCTTGAACTGCAGAATTTACAGATATTGATCAGTGTTGATTTAACACCCAGTGTCATGGAAGCATGTGCTCTGGAACTGCAAAAGTTACAGATATTGATCAGTGTTGATTCAACACCTTACCCATTGTCATGGAAGGCATCCGTGTTTCAGTTCTAACAGGTATTTTCTTTTCAATTTCAGAATGTTTGGGAATGGCATTGACAACAATTTCACCCGACCCAATGAGAAAGGAGAGTATGAGGTAGCACATGGCATTTCATCGGAGTTGTTCAGCGCAATTTTAGTAAGCTCTGTAATTTACATCCCTGATCAGGCCTGTCTTTCTTTCATCTATTTTATGATGCAAGAGTAACCATTGCCGGACTAAAACTATCAAACTACTGCCTTTAATGTACCATTACTGGCTGGCTGACCACCTCAGTAGGTAACAGCATTGTTAAGAAACATAAAATTGGTAAAAAAAATACTGTTTATTCGGGCATTTTCATTAAAATGCAATATAGATTTAAACCTGCCAAAAGTTTTAAACTAGACGATAAAATACAGTGAAATGCTCAGGAGAGTTTAAAAATTTAAAATAATATTAATTGTAAATATTAAAAGAAAAATTTGAAATTATTCATTTAAAATTTTTCTACTCTCCTGAGTCACCAAAAGGCATACATGTACATGTAGATCACTCAAAACCCAAACAAGAATAAGGCAAGAAAAGACAAAAAGTGGTTGACAATATACATGTAAGTTGACAAAGAAAGTACCTTTGAATTCATGGATTGTGGATTTAGAAAGATTCTAACCTGGAATGCCTTGAGAGTCTTCATAAATTTGATGTGGTTCCTTTTCTTCTATAGGAGTACTACAAGGGTCGACCTATACGATGTCCCCCCAGTGTGTCGGTGTCGGAGCTAAGAGAGGCCTGCGATTACCTTTTGGTCCCTTTCAATGAAAACACTGTCAGATGCAAGAACCTCAGTAAGTACACATGTATCACCGAGTCCTTGCCTTGCCAAACATACCATGATTCACGGCAAGGTGATTTCATTACTCTAGTGGATTCAGGACTTACGCATTTTTATGATTTCAGGGCCCACAATCATAAGCTTTGCTTTTTAGTGGGTACCTCCACGCCCCCCCCCGGGTCAAATATATTGTTTGGAAATTGAGATTGCATGTATGCAAAATTGTGGAAATAAATGAACATCAACAAAATGGATTGATTCAGTGTCTGCAGGAATTTCAACCTCAACCATGGGCATGTTTGGGCTGTTGTAACCAGTAAGTGTTTCGGTTGCAGGTCATTGTTTTGAGAATATTGGTTATTTGCCAATTTCATAAACAATTTTGCTCTTTTCCATCCATGATTGTCAGTATTTGCTTTTGACTTAATGTATTAATCCCCCCTAGCATTCTGCACAAGCGGATGGATCTTTTGAAGGGACGTGGGGCCAATTTCATAGAGTGGCTTAAGCACAAAATTTGCTTAAGCGCAAAAAACCTGCTTCAAAACAAAGGTTACCAGCTCAAAATCTCAAAATGTCAAACTGACCAAAGACAGGTAAATACCATTCCAAAATAATATACATCACATGGAGTTTTGGCTGGTTACCTGATTTATCAA